>NC_041381.1:689542181-689620134 GCF_002162155.2 Triticum dicoccoides | reverse complement strand
AGGTGCAGGCGCCCCCTCCCCAAACCCTAGGCGCCTTGGGCCCTGGTGGGGGGCTCACCAGCCCACCTGGGGCTGGTCCCCTCCCACACTTGGCCCATGCTTCCCTATGGGGCCGGTGGCCCCACTTGGTGGACCCCCGGGACCCTCCCGGTGGTCCCGGTACATTACCGATAGCACACGAAACTTTTTCGGTGACCAAAACAGGACTTCCCATATATAAATCTTTACCTCCGGACCATTCCGGAACTCCTCGTGACGTCCGGGATCTCATCCGGGACTCCGAACAACATTCGGTAACCACGTACATCTATTCCCTATAACCTTAGCATCATCGAACCTTAAGTGTGTAGACCCTACGGGTTCGGGAACCATGCAGACATGACCGAGACAACTCTCCGGCCAATAACCAACAGCGGGATCTGGATACCCATGTTGTATCCCACATGTTCCACGATGATCTCATCGGATGAACCACGATGTCGAGGATTCAATCAATCCCGTATTCAATTCCCTTTGTCTAGCGGTATAGTACTTGCCCGAGATTCGATTGTCGGTATCCCGATACCTTGTTCAATCTCGTTACCGGCAAGTCTCTTTACTCGTTCTGTAACACATCATTCCATGATCAACCCCTTGGTCACATTGTGCACATTATGAGGATGTCCTACCGAGTGGGCCCAGAGATACCCTCCGTCACACTGAGTGACAAATCCCAGTCTCGATTCGTGCCAACCCAACAGACACTTTCAGAGATACCCGTAGTGTACCTTTATAGCCACCCAGTTACGTTGTGACGTTTGGTACACCCAAAGCATTCCTACGGTATCTGGCAGTTGCACAATCTCATGGTCTAAGGAAATGATACTTGACATTAGAAAAGCTTTAGCATACGAACTACACGATCTTTGTGTTAGGCTTAGGATTGGGTCTTGTCCATCACATCATTCTCCTAATGATGTGATCCCGTTATCAACGACATCCAATGTCCATGGTCAGGAAACGGTAACCATCTATTGATCAACGAGCTAGTCAACTAGAGGCTTACTAGGGACATGGTGTTGTCTATGTACCCACACATGTATCTGAGTTTCCTATCAATACAATTATAGCATGGACAATAAACGATTATCATGAACAAGGAAATATAATAATAATAACTAATTTATTATTGCCTCTAGGGCATATTTCCAACAGCTTGGCCCCTCGCGAGGGTCTTGCCTTGTCGATGAAGCCACACCGTGGGCTGCAGGTAGGCAAGTCTGGGTACCCTGGTTCCCATAACGCCGACAGAAAGCTTAAGCTTCTAGTCCATCTCCTCTAACGTCGCGGCATTACCAGCCGCGGCCATGGAAGATGCCTGCATTAGCAAAAGAATTGTCGACATCATTAATCGACCTACCGAATTTGACCCTCTGCATGTTTTCTTCTAAACCCTTGTAGAGTCTCGGTGCGTGCTATCTATACGGCCTACCCAAACTAACAATTAAAACCGCACCATGAGGAAAAAGTATTACTTGACTTACCTCAAAGCATGTTAGAAGGCCTAGGACAGCGTCGTTCAATCTGGATTGGACGGACCGAGCACCCTGCATAACTGCACTCATAAGAGTGTGATAACCCAAAAGTATAGGGGATCACAACAGTTTCCGAGGGTAGAGTATTCAACCCAAATTTATTGATTCGACACAAGGGGAGCCAAAGAATATTCTCAAGTATTAGCAATTGAGTTGTCAATTCAACCACACCTGGATAACTTAATATCTGCAGCAAAGTATTTAGTAGCAAAGTAATATGGAAGTAATGGTAACAGTAGCAAAAGTAAGAGTAGCAGTTTTGTAGTAATTGTAACGATGGCAACGGTAAAGTAACTAAGCAAAGATCAATATGTGAAAAGCTCGTAGGCATTGGATTAGTTATGGATAATTATGTCGGATGCGATTTCTCATGCAATAGTTATAAAATAGGTTGACACAGAACTAGCTCCAGTTCATCAATGTAATGTAGGCATGTATTCCGAATATAGTCATACATGCTTATGGAAAAGAACTTGCATGACATCTTTTGTCCTACCCTCCCGTGGCAGCGGGGTCCTATTGGAAACTAAGTGATATTAAGGCCTCCTTTTAATAGAGTATTGGACCAAAGCATTAACACTTAGTGAATAAATGAACTCCTCAAACTATGGTCATCACCCGTAAGTATCCCAATTATTGTCACTTCGGGGTTAACGGATCATAACACATAATAGGTGACTATAGACTTGCAAGATAGGATCAAGAACTCACATATATTCATGAAAACATACTAGGTTCAGATCTGAAATCATGGCACTCGGGCCCTAGTGACAAGCATTAAGCATAGCAAAGTCATAGCAACATCAATCTTAGAACATAATGGATACTAGGGATCAAACCCTAACAAAACTAACTTGATTACATGGTAAATCTCATCCAACCCATCACCGTCCAGCAAGCCTACGATGGAATTACTCACGCACGGCGGTGAGCATCATGAAATTGGTGATGGAGGATGCTTGATGATGACGACGGCGACGGATTCCCCTCTCTGGAGCCTGGAACGGACTCCAGATCAGCCATCCCGAGAGAGATTAGGGCTTGGCGGCGGCTCCGTATCGTAAAACGCAATGAATCCTTCTCTCTGATTTTTTTCTCCCCGAACGTGAATATATAGAGTTGGAGTTGAGGTCGGTGGAGCACCAGGGGGCCCACGAGGCAGGGGGGCATGCCCGGGGGGTAGGCGCACCCCCACCCTCGTGGACAGGGTGTGGGCCCCCTGGCCTTGATTCTTTCACTAGTATTTTTTATTAATTCCAAAAATATTCTCTGTGGAGTTTCAGGTCATTCCGAGAACTTTTATTTCTGCACAAAAATAACACCATGGCAATTCTGCTGAAAACAGCGTCAGGCCGGGTTAGGTCCATTCAAAACATGCAAGTTAGAGTCCAAAACAAGGGCAAAAGTGTTTGGAAAAGTAGATACGATGGAGACCTATCAACTCCCCCAAGCTTAAACCTTTGCTTGTCCTCAAGCAATTCAGTTGATAAACTGAAAGTGATAAAGAAAAACTTTTACAACTCTGTTTGCTCTTGTTGTTGCAAATATGTAAACCAGCATTCAAGTTTTCAGCAAAGATTATGAACTAACCATATTCACAATAACACTCAGGTCTCATGTTTACTCATGTCAATGGCATAATCAACTAGCGAGCAATAATAATAAATCTCGGATGATAACACTTTCTCAAAACAATCATAATATGATATAACAAGATGGTATCTCGCTAGCCCTTTCTAAGACCGCAAAACATAAATGCAGAGCACCTCTGAAGATCGAGGACTGACTAAACATTGTAATTCATGGTAAAAGAGATCCGTTCATGGTCATACTCAATATAAATTAATAGTGATGCATGCAAATGACAGCGGTGCTCTCCATTTGGTGCTTTTAAATAAGAGGATGATGACTCAACATAAAAGTAAATAGATAGGCCCTTCGCAGAGGGAAGCAGGGATTTGCAGAGGTGCCAGAGCTTGAGTTTTGAAATAGAGATAAATAATATTTTGAGTGGCATACTTTCATTGTCAACATAACAACCAAGAGATCTCGATATCTTCCATGCTATGCACATTATAGGTGGTTCCCAAATAGAATGGTAAAGTTTATACTCCCCCACCACCAACATGCATCAATCCATGGCTTGCCCGAAACAATGGGTGCCTCCAACTAACAACAATCCCGAGGGAGTTTTGTTTGCAATTATTTGAATTTGATTTAAGCATGGGACTGGGCATCCCGGTTACCGGCCATTTTCTCGTGAGTGAGGAGTGGAGTCCACTCCTCGTGAGAATAACCCACCTAGCATGGAAGATATAGACAGCCCTAGTTGATACATGAGCTATTCGAGCATACAAAACAGAATTTCATTTGAAGGTTTAGAGTTTGGCACATACAAATTTACTTGGTATGGCAGGTAGATACCGCATATGGGAAGGTATGGTGGACTCGCATGGAATAACTTTGGGGTTTATGAATTTGAATGCACAAGTAGTATTCCCGCTTAGTACAAGTGAAGGCTAGAAAGAGACTGGGAAGCGACCAACTAGAGAGCGATAACAGTCATGAACATGCATTAAAATTAATAGACATTGAGTGCAAGCATGAGTAGGATATAATCCACCATGAACATAAATGTCATGGAGGCTATGTTGATTTTGTTTCAACTACATGCGTGAACATTTGCCAAGTCAAGCCACTCGAATCGTTCAAAGGAGGATACCACCCTATCATACCACATCACAACCATTTTCATAGCATGTTGGCACGCAATGTAAACCATTATAAGCTCCTAGCTAATTAAGCATGGCATAAGCAACTATAATCTCTAATTGTCATTGCAAACATGTTTATTCATAATAGGATGAATCAGGAACGATGAACTAATCATATTTACAAAAGCAAGAGAGGTCAAGTTCATACCATCTTCTCTCATCTCAATCATTCCAGCATATATCGTCATTATTGCCTTTCACTCGCACGACCGAATGGTGTGGATAATAATAATAGTGCATGTGCATTGGACTAAGCTGGAATCTGCAAGCATTCAATTCAAAGGAGAGGACAAGGTAATATGGGCTCTTGGTTAAATCAACAATAATGCATATGAGAGCCACTCAACATTTTCATCATGGTCTTCTCCTCTCGACCCCCAAAGAAAAGAAAAGAAAAGAAATAAAACTATTTACACGGGAAAGCTCCCAACAAGCATAAGAAGAACAAGAAATATTTTTGAGTTTCCTTCTAATTACTACTGCTACAAGCATGGAAAGTAAACTAGCTAAAAGCTATAACTTTTTTTTTGTTTTTTTTCTCAAGTGAAAGTGCGTTATGTCGACTAGAGGGGGGGTGAATAGGCGATTTTTATGAATTCTTCACTGAGGAATTTGCCGGTGAGGAAATTCCTTAGCGAAGAACTATTAGCAGCGGAATAAGTACTCAGAAGTAAGCATAACAGAATACAAGCATGGTCATCATGATGAAATGAAGACTAGCACAGAGTACAGAAAGCGTAATCACAGGATAACACAAGATGAAGACAAACAGACTGAAGAAATTGAACTGAGGAAATTGAGAAAGTCTTCAGTCAAAGTCTTCAAACACAGATATGAACAAACACTCAACACAGTAATGAGGAAATGAAAGGGTTGAGGAAATAGAACCAGTTAGGTTGGTGAAGACAATGATTTGGTAGACTAGTTCCAACTGCTGTCTCAGTTGTACGTCTGGTTGGAGCGGCTGAGTATTTAAACTCGAGGACACACAGTCCCGGACACCCAGTCGCTGAGCACGTAGCTCAGGACACCCAGTCCTCACCATATTCTTCTTGAACTAAGATCACACAGATCTCGTCCAATCACTCGTGGTAAGTCTTCAGGCGACTTCCAAACCTTCACAGACTTGGTCACTCGGCGATCCACAATTTCTCTTGGATGCTCTAGACCTTGACGCCTAACCGTCTAGAAGAAGCACAGTCTTCAAAGGTAACAAGCGTCGGATCCACGCAGGATCAATTTCTTTAGTGATGCTCAATCACTTTGGGTTTGTGGGGGTTTGGTTTTGGGTTTTCCTCACTTGATGATTTTCGCTCAAAGTCCTCGGAGGATGGGTTGCTCTCAAATGACAAGTGTCAAGTTCTCTCGGAGCAGCCAACCAGCTAGTGGTTGTAGGGGGCGGCTATTCATAGCCTAGGGAGCAGCCCGACATGATAAGACATAAATGCCCCTCAATGATATGACCGTTAGGTGGATAAGATATTTTGGGACAGCTGGCGCGCAGCACAGCAACGGTCGGAAATTTGACTCTCAAATTCCTCAGGGCTATCATGTACCTCACTGTGTAGGTAATTCGCACTGACGAATTCCTAACTCCTTAGTCAGAACAAATTCATCAGTGACCAGAAGAACTTCGTCTCTGTCACTGAAGAAAGTGACTGAACTGTATGAGATTTCCAAAGGCTTCACTCGAAGGGATTGGTAGGTGTAGGATTTTGAGTTGAGCATCACATGGAAATTTTTCCTTAGTATTTCCTCGACCCCCTTTAACAGTATGGTGTTTCCTATGACTCAAGAAAGAGAAAATGAAACTACGAAAACAAAAGTCTTCATGCTTCATGTTCCACAAATGAATACCAAGTATTCAAGGTCACACCAATTTCTTCACTTTCAAAGTCTTTAGAAAGTCTTCAGAATATCAAAGTCTTCAGTTGAAGAACTTCATTTTTAGGGGTCGACTTTCTCTATAAATATCAAACTCCTCATAGACTTATAGACCTGTGTACACTCACAAACGCATTAGTCCCTTAACCTATAAGTCTTCAATACACCAAAATCACTAAGGGGCACTAGATGCACTTACAATCTCCCCCTTTTTGGTGATTGATGACAACATAGGTTAAGTTTTCAACGGGGATAAACATATGAAGTGTATACACTGATATTGAGGAATTTGATTACAAGATATAGAAGAACTCCCCCTGAAGATGTGCATAGTGAGGAATTTGCTTTTGAGGCAATGCACATTTGAAGAGTTGAATCATGGAGATCTCCCCCTATATCTTGTAATTCATACACGCATTTGATATATAATATGAAGAATTTGAAATGCATGATGAAATATGGTGCCTGATGAGATTCAGCATGCATGCAATGTCATTAACGAGGAATAAGCATGCAAAGCATAATGCAACAAAAGTATCAGCGCACCATCGGGTTTAAGATTACAACTCGATCCAAATAGAAGTTTTAGAAGAACGAGAGTTGTAACTTTAAAAAATGCCCTTAATATAAACCTGCTTGAAGACTAAATCAGATTTCTCCCCCTTTGTCATCAAATGACCAAAAGGATTGAAACTGAGGACTAACGCCCCTGAAGAATATCAAGTTGATGGAGGAGCGCCAGCGTTGTTGGGGTCGGTTGTTGTAGTAGGGCCTGCCGCAGTGTCGTCCAAGTCTTCATACTCATCAGTGCCATGCGATGAAGAATAAGAGCTGGCCACCAAGGAAGGAACTTTGACCTTCTTGAATTTCTTCCGTGGAGGTGCAGACCAGTCAAGTTCTTCCTTGAGACCCATATTCTTCAGATCTGCAGCGCTGTAGACATGAGAGAGAATAGCCCAGGTACGGTTGAAGGTTTCATGGAGGTAGTATTGGTTTTTCTTCACTGCATTGTGTGTTGAGGTCATGTTGTGAAGAATTGAACCAAACTGACGCTTGACCCATTTATGATTGCGATCAACCTTCTGATGAAGACTGAGGAGTAACTCACGGTCAGTCATCACCCTGGGTGCTGTGGCTTGAGGATTTTGCTTGGCTGAGGTATTTGCGGCAGAGTCATGTGTGGCAGAATCGTCATTGGTAGAGTAAGATGCAGCCTTGCGAAATTGACCATCCAATGGACGAATGCCTTCATCGATCACAGCAGCGGCCTTGCCTTTATCATCAGCTGATGAAACTGTCCGTTTGAGGACTTCAATGGGAGGCAAGTAGCTACCGTGGTTCAGAGTGTCAACTTTGTAATTCAGTGAAGATCTTGCCCTTATGAATCTCATAATCCAAGGAGCATAGGGCTTCAGCTCGAATGGTGACATAGCAATATTGGCCAGAGTCCTCATGAAGAAATCATGGAAGTTGACGGGAACGCCATGAATGATGTTGAAAAGCATATTCTTCATGATGCCAATGACTTCTTCATCATTTGAGTTGTGGCCTTTGATAGGACTCATTGTCTTCGTCAGAATTCGATAGACAGTCTGAGGCACATACAATAATTCCTTGACGAGGAATTTGGTTCTTGGGGCCTGCCTTGGCTTCAAAGGCTTCATCAGCACTTGCATATAGCGATTTGAAAGTTCTGGTTCATTGTAGATACAACGAGCACCATCAAGTGGAGGGTTGAGTGGTAGAGCACGAAGCAATTTAGTTGCTGGTGCCTTGTAGTGAGTATTTTCAGACATCCAGTCTAATACCCATGAGTTCACGTCTTCAGCGTCTCCGGTGATGTGCAGAGTTGCATAGAATTGAAGAATGAGTTCTTCATTCCAGTCACAGATATCAATGCAAAAATTCAGAAGTCCTGCGTCGTGAAGAACACTGAGGACTGGCTCAAAGCCGGGCAGAGACTCCATGTCCACATGAGGAATATGTGCATGATCGAAGACTTTGTCTTTGTTGAAGAGCACTGAGGAATAGAAATTGGCTTGGCTGGCAGTCCAGAAACGCCTCTTCCTTATGCGAGCAGAATCATATGGATTATAATCAGTGAAGAATATGTGCTCGGCAAAGAAATCTTCAGCCTTGAACTTCTGTTTGCTTGAGAACGGATTCTTTGGCTTTGGCAGAGGGGTGTCAGTGAGTTGCATCACCACCTCAGGAATCGCGAGCTCAGGTTCTTCAGGCTGAGGAATTTCTTGTTCCTCAACAGGTGCAATCTGAGGATCAGTAGCAGCAGGTTCATCAGCACTAGTGGCTGGAATTTCTTCATGGACAGATGAAGTGGGATGAGTTTCTTCAGAGCCCATTTGAACAGTTGGTGCAGGGGACTAAGGTATCTGTTGGAGTGGGGTGAAGAGTGGAGAATTTGGATGTTGACTTTCCCAAAAGTCATCGTTCATCACTGGCGTTGTGCTTCCAATATCCACATCTTCTTCAAGTTCCTCAACAGGGCCTCTTCAGCTGTGAACTGAGGCATAGGCGAGGAAATGATTGGGGTTGAAGGGATTGTTTCCACTTCAATTTCTTCATCAATCTGCTCTGACGAAGCAGCAGAATGATTTTCTTCATCAGATCCATTTGGGATCTCATAGTCTTATCCAAAAGGAACAAGGTCCTTTGATGGCATGGAGGAAATCGGAACAGCATCAATTGGATTTTCGATTGAGCTGGTCGTTGGCTTCATTTTCTTCACAGCCGAAGAGTTTGACGCAGTTGATGCCTTCCTTTTCTTCACTGCAGCTTGCTCTGCAGCCTTGGTCTTCTTCACATCGAATGCACATGGAAGAATTGGAGTTGGTGTAGGTGCAGATGGAGCTGAGGAATCTGGTTGATTTTCTTCAGGCGCAACTGATGCAGTTGCCCTGACTTCTTCAGTTTCTTCAGGCGCACCACTAGTGGATGCCCTGGCAATTTCTTCAGCGGCTGGAATGGGATCATCAGCCCTGGAACTGGCATTTTCATCAGCAGCCTGAACTTCATCAGCGGTGCTGGCATGTTCTTAAGTCGGCTGAGCTGAGACTCCAGCCTGAGGAATTTCATGTTGCGTTGGGGCAGCAACATTGGTGAATTTCTTCGTCAGGTTGACGAATCTGACTTTGGCTCCTTGCCAATCATCATAGTAGGCATCAAAGTCATTGCTGAGGGCTTGAATTTCAGACTGAGCCTGGAGAAGTTCCTCAGGTGTCATTCTGACAACGTTTTTCTTCAGGAGCTTCTCCTTTCTGTATTGGGCTTTCTTAATCTCTCTTGCCTTTTCAAACTTCCATTTCTCTTCAGTGATGAAATGGGTCAACATATGACTTTGTCCAGGGGTCAAATGAAAATCAGGCATTGGGGTGTTTGGATCCTTGTGCCAGAGATCAATATAATCGAGGATTTTCCTCGGATCCAACAGCAGTGGCACAGATGTGCCTTTGGCTCTAGCGGCCTTCACTTGTCTGTCTCTGATGATTTCTGCAAGTTCATCATCAGAAGTTTCATCATCTGAAGGCACATGGAATGTGACATGTTTCTTCTTTGGACTTGGTCGAGGACCTCGTCCAGCTGTTGCTTTGGTCTTCAGCAGAGTCGGGCCAGATGATGACTTTGGTGCAGCTGAGGAACTTGCTGAAACACTAGAGGCAATCGAGAAACCAGCAGTCCTTTGACATGTAGCCAGATGCACAGGAGCTGAGGACTTTGATGGAGCAGTAGCAGTGTGAGGAATTTGCCGTGAGGGCGCTGCTGAGGAACTTGGCCGTGAGGGCGCTGCTGAGGAACTTGGCCGTGAGGGCGCTGTTGGTGAAGCACTTGGCTTATGAGCAGGCTTCTTTGGCATGGATTTCCTCGGTTTGACCGGGGCCTCAGTAGCAGTAGCAGTGGCAGAATCCTCATTGAATTTCTTCACTGCCTCCTTGGCTTGTCTTGCCAATTTAGCTTGGCGCTTAGCCCATTCTTCAGGAAAGTCCTCACCACGTTTGATGCTTGTGGGATCAGCTACTTGGCCAGGTGCCAATGGAGCTCTTGGGCATGGAGGATTGAGGGCGAATTTCTTCATGTACTTTGGAGTCACATATCTGTATTCCCTCCATTCCCTTGCCCATCTCCATTCAATCTTTTGAATGCGCACTTTGCGCTGATTTTTGTTTTCTTTGCCAAGTTTTGCTTCATCAGGTGTGCAATAGTCAGCATAAATTTCCTCAGGGATTTCAAACACAGTCATAACCTCAGGTTTATTTCCTCCTTTCTGCGGCTTCTTACCGTCTACCATATTCTTCAGTTGAGGAATTTGAACAATTGAGTTCTCTGAAGAAGTATGCAGTTTTTCTTCGAGGAACGCTGCAAATGAGTTAAGTTGATGAGAACCTAGTGATTCAGCAGCAGACATGAGTACCTGTGAACAGAGTACAGGTGCGAGGAATTCGGAGAGGTCATATGCGTTCTGAGAAGGTTTTTCGAAAATAACAAGTTCTGAGGAATTTGACCAGATGAACCTTGAGGAATTTCACTAAGCATTCTTGTCTTAGGTTCCAGAGTTGTACAGATCGAAGATCCACACAATTAGGGAATCTTGAAGAAAATGATTGCTTAGAGAAACAGTTCAAGATCATATGATGTGTGTGGTGTTCATATGTGTGAAGATTTGAAGAATAAACACCTTTGAAGATTTTCAGGAAAGCTTGAGAATCAACGCGAGTAATAAAAGTAACTTTTAATTACCCGAAGTGAAGAACACGACGAACTGAGAAGAACAGATGGGAAGTTCGTCAGGTTAGATCTTCCTTGCCCTAACTCGGCGGAGGAAGACAGCTACGGCGGCGGCGGAGTGAAGATTTCCGCGGTCGGCGTGAGTACGATGGCGACGAGGTCGAGGCGGCGAAGCTCTTCCTCACCGGCGATGATGGAGTAGCGGCGGCGCTAGGGTTTGAGGAGCTCGAGCGGGAGAGAGAGGTCGAGCGGAGTAAATGAAGTGAGGATGGAGAGAGGGGTATTTATAGAGGCAGTGAAAAACTATTCGCCCGAAGATTTAGGACGAACGTGCCCCTGACCATTGTCCTTCTCACGACATGTGTCACCCACATACTGTGTAGTGGAGATCGTGTACGATCGTGGGTGAGTAAAATAGTGCATCGTGGGATGCGAAACAGTTTGAGCGGCAAAACCGAAAATTTGGATAAGATTTGTTTTAAAGTTTCGTTCGCAATTTCTTCAGCTGACAAGGACACAGTGAAGATTTTGAACGAGTTTCAAATAGAACGCATATGAAGAATTTGTGAATAGATTGGGTTGAGTATAGCATAGAGGGTGAAGGGTCCGATCACATTCACTTAGCAGAAAAAGCAACTTGAAGAAATAGCGATAAGTGAATGTTGTAGAGGACATAAACTCATATATATATATAGCCAATGAAGAAAAACGAAGGGAACAGTGAAGATTTTGCAAAGTTGAAGAATTTGAAAAACTGAAGAATTTCAAAACTGAGGAAAAACTCAAATTGAAGATTTTCAACTTTTTGTGGTGGCGTGACCCACCGTATAAGAATGATGATTTCAGACACTGCGTACAATTGTCGTAGGGCTCTGAGAATCAAATTCTTCATTAATTTCTTCACACTTAGAGTGTTATTCTTCATTGATTGAAGAAAAACGTTTCTTCATGTGTTGCACATCTAAGTCATCAATTTTGCATAAGTGTTAGGATGTGTGTTCTTTTCAAAGAACGTTCAAAGATTCTAAGATATTTAGCTCACACGCAACTTGCTAAATCTCTTCTCATCCAAGGGCTTAGTGAAGATATCAGCTAGCTGTTCTTCAGTCTTCACGTGCTCGATGGAGATGTCGCCCTTCAACACATGATCACGAAGAAAATGATGGCGAATCTGAATGTGCTTTGTCTTTGAGTGCTGAACTGGGTTGTGAGCAATCTTGATGGCACTCTCATTGTCGCAGAGGAGAGGCACATTCTTCACGTTGACGCCATAGTCCTTGAGTGTTTGCTTCATCCAAAGCAGTTGAGCACAGCAAGAGCCAGCAGCAATGTATTCAGCTTCCGCAGTAGACAGTGATATGCAGTTTTGTTTCTTCGAGGACCAACAGACCAAAGATCGTCCGAGGAAATGACAAGTGCCAGAAGTTGACTTGCGGTCCACACGATCACCAGCATAGTCAGAGTCAGAATATCCAATGAGATCAAAAACAGAGCCCTTGGGGTACCATAATCCTAGTGTTGGTGTGTGAGCTAGATATCGAAGAATATGCTTCACAGCCTTATGGTGTGATTCCTTCGGTGCAGCTTGAAATCGGGCACACATGCAAACACTAAGCATTATATCTGGCCTAGATGCACATAAGTACAATAAAGAACCAATCATGGAGCGGTATACCTTGTGATCGAAGTCAATACCATTTTCATCAGTGCATAGATGGCCTTTTGTGGGCATAGGAATTTTGAAGCCTTTGCAATCTTGCATGCTGAATTTCCTCAGTACATCTTTGAGGTATTTCTCCTGAGATATGAATATGCCACTGCGCTGTTGACGAATTTGAAGACCTAAGAAGAATTTCAACTCTCCCATCATAGACATTTGATATTCTTCACTCATCATATAGGCAAATTCATCACTATAACGTTGGTCAGTACAGCCAAAGATAATATCATCAACATATATTTGGCACACAAACAGTTCACCATCATAAGATTTAGTAAAGAGAGTAGGGTCGAGTGAACCGGGTGTGAAGCCATTCTTCACGAAGAATTCCTTCAATGTATCATACCACGCCCGAGGGGCTTGCTTGAGGCCATAGAGGGCCTTATTAAGTCTGAAGACTTTGTCAGGATTCTTTGGATCTTCAAAACCTGGGGGTTGAGCAACATATACTTCTTCCTCAAGCTTACCATTAAGGAATGCACTTTTCACATCCATTTGCTATAAGATGATATCATGATGATTAGCATAAGCAAGTAATATGCGAATAGCCTCAAGTCTAGCAACAGGTGCAAAAGTTTCATCGAAATCAATTCCTTCAACCTGTGTGTAACCTTGAGCTACCAGTCGTGCCTTATTCCTTACCACAAGGCCATTTTCATCTTGCTTGTTGCGGTAGATCCACTTTGTGCCAATGATATTATGCTTGCGAGGATCTGGACGTTTGACCAGTTCCCAGACATTGTTGAGCTCGAACTTATGTAATTCTTCTTGCATAGCCTGAATCCACTCCGGCTCCAAAAATGCTTCATCTACCTTAGTGGGCTCTGTGATAGAGACAAAAGCATAGTGCCCACAAAAGTTAGATAAATGTGAAGCTTTTGAGCATGTGAGAGGACCTGGTGCTCTAATGTCATCGATGATCTTCTCCACTTGCACTTCTTTTGCAACGCGAGGATGAGCTGGTTGTCGCTGAGGAGTTTGATTAGCATTTTCTTCAGCACCATTTTCCTCAACATTTTCTTCAGGTGCATCAGCTCGACGTTCTTCGCGTACTGGAATGAATTCTTCAGCAAATTCTTCAGTAGGAATGACATCCTCAGTTGCCTTCAACTTGATAGAATCCTCAGGTGCTGGTTCATCTAACACAGAAGGTAGGTGCTCTCTTTGCGAGCCATTAGTTTCATCGAACCGCACATCTACAGTTTCAACAATCTTGTGAAGAGCGATGTTGAAGACTCTGTAGGTGTGCGAGTCCTTTCCGTAACCAAGCATCAAACCTTCATGTGCTTTCGGTGCAAATTTAGAATTGTGGTGAGGATCTCTAATCCAACATTTAGCACCGAAGACTTTGAAATAACTCACATTGGGTTTCTTGTCAGTGAGGAGTTCATAGGCCGTCTTTTTGAAGAATTTGTGAAGATATACTCTGTTGATGATGTGGCATGCAGTATCAATTGCATCAATCCAAAAACGATGAGGCGTTTTGTATTCATCAAGCATAGTGCGAGCCATCTCAACAAGAGTTCTGTTCTTGCGCTCCATGACGCCATTTTGCTGAGGAGTATAAGGAGCAGATAACTCATGAGTAATACCAAGTTCATCAAGATAGTCATCAAGGCCGGAATTCTTGAACTCAATTCCATTGTCACTTCTGATGTGCTTGATCTTCACACCAAAGTTGGTTGAAGCCCTCGAGGAAAATTGTTTGAAGACTTCCTGCACTTCATGTTTGTAAGTAACAATGTGTACCCATGTATATCGAGAGTAATCATCAACAATGACAAAACCATATAGAGATGCAGCATTAGAGACTGCTGAGTAATGATTAGGTCCGAAGAGGTCCATGTGAAGCAATTCGAATGGACGAGTAGTGGTCATGATAGTCTTCGCTGGATGCTTGGCCTTGGTCATTTTTCCAGCTTCACAGGCTCCGCATAAGTGATCCTTGAGGAATTTGACATTCTCAATGCCAATGACATGCTTCTTCTTCGCAAGCGTGTGCAAATTCCTCATGCCTGCGTGACCAAGTCGTCGATGCCATAGCCAGCCTTCTGAAGCTTTTGCAAGTAGACACACGGCTGGTTGTGGTCCTGTAGAGAAATCAACAATATACAAATCTCCTCTCCTAAAGCCTTTGAAGACTTTGGAATTGTCAGCTTCCATAATCACAACACAGCGATACTTGCCAAAGACAACAACCATATCAAGATCACAAAGCATTAAAACTGACATGAGGTTGTATCCTAAGGACTCAACAAGCATGACTTTTTCCATGTGTTTATCCTTAGAGATCGCAACCTTACCAAGACCCAATACCTGACTATTGCATTTGTCAGCAAAGATGATGTGCTTCAGATGTGACAGTGATAAGGGAGCATCCATCAAAAGATTCTTGTCACCAGTCATGTGATTTGTACATCCACTATCGAGGACCCATTCAGTGGTTTTGGGTTGATCATCCTGCAGATGAATTAGTGTAACTTACAATCTCATATGCTTCATCAATGAAGAATATGATATCAAGTTCATCAGATGAATTTCATCAAGCAGTAAACAGATATAGCAGGAGGAGGACGTGTGAAAGTTTATTTCATCATGATTCGCTTGCGTCCTTTCAGGCAATTTTGTCAGGTCCCCATCAAATTCTTCAGACATTAAGGCACGGCTGGAGACCTGACCCGGCATAAGAGATTAGTTCTTTTTCTTCACCACCCACATCTGAAGGGGTGGCAAAGAGTTCATCACTCTGCGAGCATCATACGAGAATGGTGGCATAGAAGCCAAACCATTTCGTTTCACATAAGAGGGGTTAGGGTAAGCATATGAATAAGTAGAGAAATTCTTCGAGGACTTATGAACATAATGATTTGAAGAATAATGTGCATATTCGTAGCCCTTAGCTCTACCCTGCGAAATAGAGTTGTTAGCACGATGATAGTCATATGAGGACTTTGATCCATTTGAGGAATTTGATCCACGTGAGGAATTTGGTCCATATGAGGACTTGGATCCATATGAAGAATTAGGTCCATATGAAGAGTTTGTTTTGGGGTTCCTATTCTTCACAGGTGGTGTCATGAGGACATTCACCTGAAGACTTTCAACATAACTTTTGGGAACCCAGATTTTCTTCATAGGGGAACCGTTCCTGCAGTTAGTCCCAACATATCTAGCAAATACTTCACCATTCTGATTTTTGAACAGTTTATAGTTGGAGTCAAATGACTCATCAGAAGAATGAGGAGATTCACATGTAAAGCCAGATAACTTGGATGGATCAACTGGAGGTCCCTTTGCAGCAACCCATGAGGTTTTGGGGTACTGCTCAGGCTTCCAATATGTTCCATCAACATTAAGTTTCCTCTCAAAGGCAATACCCTCTTTCCTAGGGTTTCTGTTGAGGATCTGCTTTTTGAGCACATCACAAAGAATTTGATGCCCTTTGAGGCTTTTGTACATGCCTGTCATGTACAACTCCTTCAGCCCTGCATCGTCAGTGATACTAGCAATGTCCTCAGATGAGGAATTAGTGATAGCAGAGGCAGGTGAAGAATTTGTAATAGTTGAAGCATTTGAACATTCAGGTGAAGAATTAGCAGATTCACGTTCAATGCACTTTAAGCATGGAGGAACAAATTCTTCCTGAGAAGTGCTGATTTGTTGAGCAAGTAATGAATCGCGCTCCTTCTGAAGATCTTCATAACTCACTCTTAGCTTCTCAAGATCTTGCTTTCTTTGAAGAAATTCATAAGAAAGTTTCTCATGATTAGATAAGAGAGTGTTATGATGACTTTGAAGGTTATCAAACCTAGACTGAAGTCTCTGAAGATTTTCAGTCAGGGCTTTAGTGCGATCCATTTCTTCACCCAGCATATCATCACTTCTGTCTAGCATGTTTTGAACCTTTTCAAAAGCCCTTTGTTGTTTTACAGCAATCTTTGCAAGTTTAGAGTAGATGGGCTTGAGATTCTCATCAGATTCATTTTCACTAGATTCAGAGGAGGTGTATTTGAGTACCTTTGCACCTTTTGCCATGAAGCAAAAGGTGGGAGCGTAGTCATCATTATCTTCATCAGGCTTGTCGGTGGGGTCAGTTTCTTCAGCGTTGAAGATGGACTTGCTAACGAAAGCAGTAGCGAAGGCCAGACTCGCCACACCAGATTCGGATTCTTCGGATGCCTCCTCTTCCTCATTTTCCTCAGATTCAGCTTCAGAGTCCATTTCCTTGTCAATGAATGCCCGAGCCTTCTTGGAGCTGCTCTTCTTGTGAGATGAAGACTTCGAGGATTTTGATGACGAAGATTTTGATGATTTCTTCTTCTTCTTCGCATCATCAGAACTGTAATCCTTGTATTTCTTCTTCTTCAATTCCTTTTCCCACTGAGGACAATCTTGAATACAATGACCAGGTTTCTTGCATTTGTGGCACAGCCTTCTCTTATAGTCACTTGATGAGGAATCACTGCTTCTTGAGGATTTTCCAAAGCGACCACGTCTTGAGAACTTCTGGAATTTCTTCACGAGCAGTGCTAGCTCCTGGCTCAATTCTTCAGGATCACCAAGGCTACTACCAGAGTCCTCACATTCAGACTCAGACACAACCTTGGCCTTCAGGGCACGTGGTTTGCCATAGCTCGAACCATAGAGATCTCTCTTTTCAGCAAGCTGGAACTCGTGAGTATTTAGACTTTCGAGGATATCCGCAGGATCAAGAGACTTGTAGTCAGCCCGTTCTTGTATCATCAGACCAAGAGTATCAAATGAGGAATCAAGTGATCTCAACAGTTTCTTCACCACCTCATGGTCAGTGATGTCAGTGGCACCGAGGGCTTGAAGCTCATTTGAGATGTCAGTGAGGCGATCAAAGGTTTGTTGGACATTTTCATTGTCGAGTCTTTTGAAGCGGTTGAAGAGATTCCGAAGAACATCAACTCGAGAGTCACGCTGAGTTGAGACTCCTTCATTCACTTTGGACAGCCTATCCCAGATAAGCTTAGCAGTTTCCAAAGCACTCACTCTTCCATACTGTCCTTTACTCAGATGGCCACATATGATATTCTTCGCTTGAGAACCGAGTTGCTTGAATCTCTTCACATCGGTAGCGTTCAGTGAGGGTGAGACAGAGGGAACACCATTTTCCACAACATACCAGAGATCGTTGTCAATAGCCTCGAGATGCATTCACATCTTGTTTTTCCAGTAGGGGTAGTCCGTCCCATCAAAGGTAGGACACCCAGCCGAGACCTTGATCATACCTACGGTCGACATAACTAAAACTCCAGGCGGTTAAACCACAATCACACAGAACAAGGGAGTACCTTGCTCTGATACCAATTGAAAGTGCGTTATGTCGACTAGAGGGGGGGTGAATAGGCAATTTTTATGAATTCTTCATTGAGGAATTTGCCGGTGAGGAAATTCCTTAGCGAAGAACTATTAGCAGCGGAATAAGTACTCAGAAGTAAGCATAACAGAATACAAGCATGGTCATCATGATGAAATGAAGACTAGCACAGAGTACAGAAAGCATAATCACAGGATAACACAAGATGAAGACAAACAGACTGAAGAAATTGAACTGAGGAAATTGAGAAAGTCTTCAGTCAAAGTCTTCAAACACAGATATGAACAAACACTCAACACAGTAATGAGGAAATGAAAGGGTTGAGGAAATAGAACCAGTTAGGTTGGTGAAGACAATGATTTGGTAGACCAGTTCCAACTGCTGTCTCAGTTGTACGTCTGGTTGGAGCGATAGAGTATTTAAACTCGAGGACACACAGTCCCAGACACCCAGTCGCTGAGCACGCAGCTCAGGACACCCAGTCCTCACCATATTCTCCTTGAACTAAGATCACACAGATCTTGTCCAATCACTCATGGTAAGTCTTCAGGCGACTTCCAAACCTTCACAGACTTGGTCACTCGGTGATCCACAATTCCTCCTGGATGCTCTAGACCTTGACGCCTAACCGTCTGGAAGAAGCACAGTCTTCAAAGTTAACAAGCGTCGGATCCACGCAGGATCAATTTCTTTAGTGATGCTCAATCACTTTGGGTTTGTGGGGGTTTGGTTTTGGGTTTTCCTCACTTGATGATTTTCGCTCAAAGTCCTCGGAGGATGGGTTGCTCTCAAATGACAAGTGTCAAGTTCTCTCGGAGCAGCCAACCAGCTAGTGGTTGCAGGGGGCGGCTATTTATAGCCTAGGGAGCAGCCCGACATGATAAGACATAAATGCCCCTCAATGATATGACCGTTAGGTGGATAAGATATTTTGGGACAGCTGGCGCGCAGCACAACAACGGTCGGAAATTTGACTCTCAAATTCCTCAGGGCTATCATGTACCTCACTGTGTAGGTAATTCGCACTGACGAATTCCTAACTCCTCAGTCAGAACAAATTCATCAGTGACCAGAAGAACTTCGTCTCTGTCACTGAAGAAAGTGACTGAACTGTATGAGATTTCCAAAGGCTTCACTCGAAGGGATTGGTAGGTGTAGGATTTTGAGTTGAGCATCACATGGAAATTTTTCCTTAGTATTTCCTCGACCCCCTTTAACAGTATGGTGTTTCCTATGACTCAAGAAAGAGAAAATGAAACTACGAAAACAAAAGTCTTCACGCTTCATGTTCCACAAATGAATACCAAGTCTTCAAGGTCACACCAATTTCTTCACTTTCAAAGTCTTCAGAAAGTCTTCAGAATATCAAAGTCTTCAGTTGAAGAACTTCATTTTTAGGGGTCGACTTTCTTTGTAAATATCAAACTCCTCATAGACTTATAGACCTGTGTACACTCACAAACGCATTAGTCCCTTAACTTATAAGTCTTCAATACACCAAAATCACTAAGGGGCACTAGATGCACTTACATCAAGGTTATTCAAACACACAAGAAGAAAGCAAGAAAAGAAAAATAAACTAGCATGGATAGTATAATGAAAAAGTATGAGCACCGACAACTGGAATGAGGGTGTGAACCTGAATGTAATGTCAGTGAGAAATACATACTCACCCAAGCTTAGGCTTTTGGCCTAAGTTGGTCTATGCCCATTGAGGGAGTCCCAGATTAGGGGGTGTCCGGATAGCCAGACTACCATCATCGGCCGAACTATCATCGGCCGGACTATCATCATCGACCGGACTCCAAGACTATGAAGATACAAGATTGAAGACTTCGTCCCGTGTCCGGATGGGACTTTCCTTGGCGTGGAAGGCAAGCTTGGCGATACGGATACATAGATCTCCTATCATTGTAACCGACTCTATGTAACCCTAGACCTCTCCGGTGTCTATATAAACCGGATGGCTCTAGTCCGTAGGACACAACAACAACCATTACAATCATACCATAGGCTAGCTTCTAGGGTTTAGCCTCCTTGATCTCGTGGTAGATCCACTCTTATAAACATCCATAATATCAATATCAATCAAGCAGGACGTAGGGTTTTACCTCCATCAAGAGGGCCCGAACCTGGGTAAAACATCGTGTCCCTTGTCTCCTGTTACCATTCGCCTGGACGCACAGTTCGGGACTCCCTACCCGAGATCCGCCGGTTTTGACACCGACATTGGTGCTTTCATTGAGAGTTCCTCTGTGCCGTCACCGATAGGAAGGATGCCTCCTCCCGTCTCCAAGGACGGTATTTTCGCCAAAGGAGCCTTGGCCGCCGGCCAAACTATCCGGCTAGGTGGTTTTCTTATGACCGCCTGTCCGGCTACCGCTTCGACAATGACCTCTCAAGTCGTCAAAAGCAATCTTCACGTCAGCTCGGAATTCGCCGAGCGGCTGGATCCAATAGAGCTCTCGTCCATAAACGAGCTCTTGGATCGCATCGCCGCCCTGGGAGTCGCTATAGACTACAATCAGATTGGGCTTAAAACCGATCTGAGAGAGATTAACTCCCCCCAGGTCACCCACCACGTTGCAGTGGTAGAGGAACAATGCGGCGACTCTTCTCCTGTATTGAAAACTAGTCATGTCCGGGCTCCCAAACCCCCCATGCCGGATTCCCGCGGAGGGACGGACTTCGATAAAGCACTGAACTTAAAGTTAGGCATCGGACCAGACTCGTTGGACAACGTCCAGCAATCCAAGCTTCCAAATTTGGAAACTTCTCGGCCCTCGAGCCATGAGATGGGTAGGGTTCCGGACTTAATTCCACCCACCCGCCCAGACATATGCGATCTATCTCTAATCCGGCAAGAGCCCGCTAAGACAGTACATCACTACTGGGCCAGATTCCTCCTGGTTATGGACAGGATAAAGGACTGCCGAGAGGAAAACGCAATCTCAATTTTTTGCAATAATTGCATGGACGAGGGAATCTTGAATGCCGTCAGCCGTCGTGAAATTACACGCTTCGCCGACCTGGTGTCCATAGTACGAAAGTACTGTGCGATGGAGAGTTTCCGGACAACCGAAAATAAGTTTTGGGACAATCCGGCCCCGAATACAACCCTAGTCCGCAACAAAAGGGTGCATTACACTCAGGCACCAGATACAAAAATCAAAAAGCAAATACCCCATAGAGGGCACGGAACCGTACTGGAGGGATGGCTTAGCGGACCCTGTAAAATTCACAGTACAGAAGGCGCCGTCCCAACACATAGCCTTCGAGCATGTTGGATATTACGGCAGGTGGCCAAAAGTGGAGAGGAGCTTATAGCCTCGGAAAACCACTCCAACAATACCGGTACGGTATCAACAGTCTTCGAGACTTTCGCATCAAACAATATGCGGAAACGAACAATCCGCAGCCTTACCGAAGTCTACCAAGTAGCAACAACTAATCCATGGAGCGACACAGCCAGCGACGAACCTAACTTCCGAATAGCCCGAGCTCCAGCCGCACTGGTACTTAGTCCAATAGTGGACGGCTTTCGACTTACAAAGGTCCTCATGGATGGCGGCAGCGGATTAAACCTCATCTACGAGGAAACCCTTCAAAAAATGGAAACAGACTGGAGCCGCATTAAGCGAAGCAGCACAACCTTTAGAGGAATAATCCCTAGCCGGGAGGCGCGCTGCACAGGAAAAATCACACTCGATGTGGTATTCGGCTCGCCGGACAATTACAGATCCGAAGAAGTCATGTTCCAAGTGGCCCCGTTCAACAGCGAATATCACGCTATATTAGGACGAGAGGCATTCACAATTTTTCAAGCCGTACCCCATTACGGGTACATGAAGCTCAAAATGCCTGGGCCCGGCGGAATAATCACTCTCGTTAGTAATCCGGACATAGCACTCCGCGCCAAAAACAAGACAGCCGCATTAGCCTTAGAGGCACTATCCGAAGCCCTAGCGGTAGAGGAACTCACCGCACTGCGCTCTACGGTGAATAGGGACGATGTGATACTCGATAAGAGATCCAAGTCCACCTCCTTTAAACCAGCAGATGAAATAGTAAAATTCCAGGTCCACCCAACAGACCCGACAAAGACGGCCTCCATCGGGGCACAATTGAACCCTGACGTAGACGCCGCACTGCGAGAATTCCTTCGGGAAAATTGGGACATTTTTGCCTGGCACCCCTCGGATATGCCCGGAATCCCACGCAGATTGGCAGAACACAGCCTAAACATCCTAAAAGGATTCAAGTCAGTCAAACAGGCTCTTCTATGATTTTCCGAACCCAAAAGACAGGCAATGGGAGAAGAGCTAGCCAAACTATTGGAAGCCGGATTCATCAGAGACATCAAACATCTGGATTGGCTAGCAAACCTGGTAATGGTACCAAAGAAGGACAAATCCTGGCGCCTATGTGTCGATTTCAAAGACCTAAATAAAGCCTGCCCAAAGGATCCCTTCCCCCTCCCCCGCATCGACCAAATCATCGATGCCACTGCAGGGCACGATTCATTGTGCTTCCTGGACGCATACTCTGGCTATCATCAAATCAAGATGGCAGAAGCGGATCAAGCCGCAACGGTATTCATTACTCCATATGGACCATTCTGCTTCAACACGATGCCCTTCGGACTTAAAAACACCGGCGCAACATATCAGCGCATGATTCAGACATGTCTAGCTACCCAGATCGGCAGAACAGTAGAGGCATACATAGACGACGTAGTCATCAAAACTAAACACGTCGAAACTCTAGTAGACGACTTGAGGCTCACATTCGACAACCTCAGAGCATATGACATCAAGCTGAATCCGTAAAAATGTGTTTTCGGCGTACCAGCAGGAAAGCTGCTGGGCTTCATCGTATCCGGTAGAGGAATTGAAGCAAACCCAGCCAAGATCCGAGCTCTGTCACAGCTAGATATCCCAAAAGACCTCAAGCAAATACAAAAATTGACTGGATGCGTGGCGGCTCTAAGCTGCTTTATCTCCCGTCTAGGAGAAAAGGCATTGCCCCTCTATCGCCTCCTTAGGCGCACCGAACACTTCGAGTGGACGGATGCTGCCACCGCCGGACTCGAAGAAATAAAGGCCATATTGGCAACAAATCCGGTCCTGGCTGCGCCCAACCTAGGCGAACCAATGTTGTTATACATCGCAGCAACGCATCAAGTTGTAAGCGCGGTACTCGTCGTCGAACGAGAGACAGAAGGGCATAAATTCCCTCTTCAAAAACCAGTATACTACGTATCCACTGTGTTAACCCCCTGCAAGTCCCTTACCCGCACTATCAGAAGATAGCATACGCGGTGTTCATGGCATCCCGGAAGCTCCGACACTACTTTCAAGAGTGTTCGATAATAGTGGCCTCTGAAGTACCACTTAACGACATTATAAACAACCGCGACGCGACGGGCAGGATTGCAAAATGGGACATTGAGCTCTTACCATTTGATATAACTTACAAACCTCGGCGAGCTATAAAGTCACAAGTTTTGGCTGACTTTGTCGCTGAATGGACCGAAGCCGAACTCCCTAAAGAGTACGGCACATACTCCAATTGGATTATGCACTTAGACGGCTCTAAAATGTTAGCCGGATTGGGGGCTGGCGTCGTATTGATGTCCCCGACCGGGACACAGTCCAATACGTACTTCAGATAATGTACACGGACTCCAACAATGCAGCCGAATACGAGGCCCTTTTACATGGTCTCCGGATGGCAATCTCCATGGGCATTCAACGCCTAGAGGTGCGTGGGGATTCAAACCTCGCAATATCCCAAATAAATGGAGACTTTGACGCCAAAGATCCGAAAATGGCAGCATATCACAATGATGTCCTAAAAATGTCAGCCCGGTTTGAAGGACTTGAATTCCATCACGTAGCCCGGGATAATAACCAAGCAGCCGACGTACTGGCACGCATCGGCGCAAAACGCGACGCTGTCCCTCCTAACATCTTCTTGGAACGGCTCTCCAAGCCATCCGTACTATGGGAAGAGGAGTCCGGAAATAACAAACCGGAACAAGCCGCACCAACCGGCGATTCAGCCGATGACATAACACCTTCAACCCACGACATAATGGCAGTAACTGCCCCGTGAACAGAACCATTCCTCACCTACTTACTTAGGCAGGAACTCCCCGAAGACCATAATGAGGCCCGCTGCGTAGTCCGGCGATCTAAAGCCTACAAGGTCCATGAGGGAGAACTCTATAAGAAAAGCACAACCAGAGTCCTTCAAAGGTGTATCTCCGAAGAGGAAGGGCGAGACCTTCTGGCTGAAATTCACGCCGGACTAGGCGGACACCACACCGCAGCCCGGGCCCTTGTAGGAAAGGCATTCCGTACAGGATTTTATTGGCCGACGGCCCGGGCAGATGCTCAGGACTTAGTCCAAAGATGCATCGGTTGTCAGCTCTTTGCTAATCAGAGCCATATGCCACCCACCGCCCTCAAAACTATACCCATTACCTGGCCGTTCGCGGTCTGGGGGCTTGACATGGTTGGACCACTTAAAGGGGAAACCCACAAGCAAAGATACCTATTGGTCATGGTGGATAAATTCACCAAATGGATAGAGGCCAAGCTAGTTAAAACGGCAGAGTCCGGACCAGTGATAGACTTCATATCCGGGGTAGTACACCATTACGGTGTCCCTCACAGCATCATCACCGATAACGGCACGAACTTCACGGCCGACGAGGTTAAATCATGGTGCAAAAATATGGGCATCAAGCTCGATTACGCTTCAGTCTATCACCCTCAAACCAACGGTCAAGTGGAACGAGCAAATGGTCTAATAATGAGCGGCATCAAACCCAGACTAGTGCAGTCCCTTACGAAATCTGACACGCACTGGGTAGAGGAGCTCGACTCCGTACTCTGGGGGCTGCGGACAACGCCTAACCGTACTACCGGATTCACACCATTTTTTATGGTATACGGCGCAGAAGCAGTTTTGCCCTGCGACATCATTCATGACTCACCTCGAGTGCGCATGTACGAAGAAAGAGAAGCCGAGTTGGATCGGCAGGACAGCTTGGACGCATTGGAGGAAGAACGCGACGTCGCCAAGGCTTGTTCCGCATTTTATCAGCAACAAGCTCGAAGATACCAAAGCAGAGAAGTACGGGCCAAGACTTACAACGTTGGCGAACTAGTTCTACGCCTGCCGGACAAGAAAAAGGACAAGCTCAAGCCCAAATGGGAAGGCCCCTTCATCATCGATCAAGTCCTGACCGGCGAAGCGTACCGTCTAAGAAATGCATCGGATAACCGACTCGAGCCGAACCCATGGAACACAGCCCGCCTCCGAAGATTCTATGCCTAGCGCCGGACTAAGAGTTTGTCCCTTTCCCCTCGTCTAAAAAAAATTTTACTTCAACTGCCTCTTGTTTATGTTTTTCTTCTCAACCCTATTCATCAAAGCCTTAAAGGGCCTACTTGCGCAACGTTCGCGCGCAATTGATGTGCTATCCGCACTCATTATACCTGGGGGGCTTCTTTACCAGAAGCTTAATTATAAGGGCTTCATGCCCAGCACATGTGTCAAGCCTCCACATGTACCTTTTATTCACCATTATATGCATCGATATGACTTAAGTTTTGGCCAAGCTGGGTTGCCTGGCTCCTGTGCTTACCCCTACGTTCCCGATTGTTCGGCTAGGAGGTAAAGGGAGCACCTCTGCGATTGTTACTGCCGGGTCAGCCGGATGTGTACCTCAGACTAGGTGAAGCCGAAAGCTAGCGTTCTTAAGGGAATATTCGGTCGGTGACTTAAAAGATGATTTTAAATCCACTTATTTATCTGCCCCCAGATGTTTTTCTGCTTTTTTCGCAGTCCGGACATGCACTTTAGGGCATGCCACCCCCAGAGGAAAGGAACCCTTAACGGAACTATTCTCCCTGGAGGATGTTTCTTACTACCCATGTAATATAACATAACTAGTTGGGCACTTGTCTGATAAAGCACTAATGACCCCTACGCCTGGTCTCCATGCATACCCCGGTTGTTTCATAACCGAGAAGGTATTCGGACACACTCCGGACTCTAGGGTCCCGAGGTCGAAGCGAAAAGGTCGGCAAAGACAAACGATCTACAATCCGGCTAGAAGGCATTTTATATGTCATTTTATAATACATTGTCAAATCGACTGATTGTATTCTTCCTCAATCCCGTCTAACAGGTTGTCTAATTTACAGTCCTGTTGGGAAAATTTAGCGGCCAGCTCTACTTGGCCGTATACTAAACTCACAGGGATCTCCTTCCCATCAGGCCCCACAGGTCCGACTTCGGCCATGTGGTTGGGATCCGCCTTCTTGTACCGCGTCTTTACCATGGCCCAGGCCTCCCTGGCACCTTGGCGGCAGGCCGAAATCTTCCATAAATGGAAGCGCTTCCGCACTCCCTGAAGCTTCTCCGCAAGCTCCGCAAGACCCTCGGGTAAGGAGAAGGCTGGCCATAAAGCCTGGATGACGCTGCTCATTGCCTGCCGAACTCGTTCGATCAGTTGCAACAATTCGGGAAGTTGATCACCCGTTGATACGGGCATCTCCTCCGCAGGGCGACCTGTGAGCATACCTGTAGACATATTCTGTCAAATCGACTTCCTTGCCGAACTCTTCTTTTCAAAGGAGTTCGCTCAAGCACTTACTATAGATGCCGCGACGAAGCCGCTGGTTCTCCTTAACGGAGCCCGACAGCTCGGCCCGAACGCCTTTCAGCTCTTCTCCAAGCTGGGCGTGGGCATCCTGGAGCTTATTCCTTTCATGTTGCACCTTATGCAGCACCCTCTCGTCGGCCTTTAGTTGGCGCAGAAGTTCTTGCCTGTCCGGATCTTGTCCGGCAGCACCTGCAACGTCATTTTTTATTTTTTATTTTTTAGACTTGCGCAAAGGCCAAACGCTACTTATCTTTCTAAAATAATGCGTTACCAGGAGAGGTCCCTATGTTTCCTCCTGCGCCAGAGAGTGCGGCCTCAAGTTGGGCCTTGCACTCTTGCAGCTCCTGAGACAGTTGGGTATTCTTCTCGGTAAGATCCTACGTTTCATGTGATCATAAATTAGTTAATATAACTACTTTAAGTCTCGGGGGCTACTGGCATACACAACTATTAAATTCTCTTACCCGTATGTCTTTTACATACTGCTCCGTGGCTCTGGTAAAACCATCTTGAGCAGCACGAAGGTGCGCGTCCCCCGCGTTAAAGGCATTCAACGCCTCGGGGGAGAAGCACGCATCACGAAACACTGTCCGGCGGCGCCTGTGATTCATGGCACTCTCCACCTCAGACTTGGTGGCGGACAGTCTGTCGGCATCCTCCGTCGGAGGAACGTCCGGCTCGCGCCTTGCGCTTGCCTCCCCCTCCAGATCAGGTGCTGGAGCCTGGCTGGTAGAGGTTGGATTGGCAACCTCCACGCCCACAGTCCGGCGAACGCTTTTTTCCCTACAAAAGTCATGAGCACTCAAACGCTTCCTAGGAACGTTGCTCTAAATAATGAATTGTGAGCTACACCTTTGTGGCGACGTTTCAGTCCGCGCCGCGCTCCTCTTCCGCCTACTGGTCCGGACTGGCCTTTGTTGGCCAGCCACCGCGGGCTCGGCTTCTCGCCCTAGGGGCGCCTCCTGCACAGCGCCATCGTATACGGTGGTCAGAAATAAGCAAGGCAGGAATGATGGTGTTAGGACTTCGGTCGCAATCACCTGGGAAGCCGGATATAGTCCGGGATAGTCAGCCGTGATGGCGACTAAAGCATTGTCCATGCTGAGCTGGTGGAACACCCCGTCGATTAGCTCCACCATTATGTCCGGATCCTCTTCGGAGGCCGGATCCCGGGATCTCTCTGGATCCTCGGGTTGCGGAGCTGGACTTAGCATGTCCCCCACGATCCGGCGCAGCTCCTGCGTCGAAAGAAGAACACAATATAAGAAACTTAAGTTTCAAAAAGCATGGGTCGGGCACGCAGAGTGTTCGCTTACCCAAGGCCGGGGATTATTCATGGAGAACCCATTTAACGGGTTCGTCCGAAGGAAATCCTCCTTCTCCCCCTTATACAGGCCGGACAGGATCGTCACCAGATCTTCGACTGAATCCGGCCCTTTGCGGCCATGACGGGTGGCATCGTCCTCCCCGTTGAAATCCCACATGGGGTGGCCCCTGTATTGTAGTGGCTGCACCCCCCGCATAATGCATGTCGCCATGACTCCAATCATGGTCAACCCGGCATGGGCCAGTAACCTTATTCGGCCCATCAAATAATGGACGCTCTTGTCTTCCTCCAGTTGGGGGCTCCGCGGGCGCCAACTAAGGCGTTTCTTCAGAGGAGCATTGCTGAACTCTAGGAGGCCGATCCGAACAGGGTCCGGTAGCGGAGCGTCTTCTATATAAAACAATTCCGAAGGCCAGTCTTCGGACGCCTTCTTAGGGGTTCCGGATGGATATCCGGTCCCGGCAATGCGCCATATTTCGGCGCCGCCCACTTGATATATGGATCCCTCGTGAGAACGGGGTACAAGGCAGAACAACCTGTTCCACAGCGCGAAATGGGGCTCGACACCCAGGAATAGCTCGCAAAGAGCTACGTAACCCGCAATATGCAGGATTGAGGCGGGCGTGAGGTGATGAAGCTGGAGTCCGTAGAACTCCAGGAGCCCGCGGAGGAATGGATGTACAGGAAATCCGAGCCCCCTTATCAGATAGGGGACGAACCATACCCGCTCCCCTTTGTTGGGACTTGGGGTAACCTCCGCTTGCTTCCCACCTTTGTAGGTGGCCAGCCCGGCTCGAACCGGAACCATGAAGGCCGGAGGGAGATATCCCCCCGCTTGGAGCTTCACCAGCTCGTTGTGCGGAACAGAGCATCTCCTCCAATCTCCTGGCAAAGGGCTGGGAGTGCGAGAAGAGGAGCCGCGTTGACGGTCCATGATGGAATGGATTCTTGGTCGAAAGCGCTCCGATGAGTATTTGCGGGAGGAAGATGGTGATTTGGATCTAGATTCTTTCCTCCCTTATAGGCAGATTATTCGCACAACTGGGGAGTAAAACATAAAAGACACCCTGGCTTTTCACATTCGCGCGACGCGTGGAAGAAGGCCATTATTGGGCGTGGAAGCCAAGACGCGCAACATTGATGAGGAAGTCGGACACTGTTCGGTAGGTACATAGAACTTGAAGGAGAACCCGCCTTGCAACGCCGAAGACTACACACATGCTGGACTTATCGTCATTGAAGCCTGGTTCGGGGGCTACTGAGGGAGTCCCGGATTAGGGGGTGTCCGGATAGCCGGACTACCATCATCGGCTGAACTATCATCGGCCGGACTATCATCATCGACCGGACTCCAAGACTATGAAGATACAAGATTGAAGACTTCGTCCCGTGTCCGGATGGGACTTTCCTTGGCGTGGAAGGCAAGCTTGGTGATACGGATACATAGATCTCCTATCATTGTAACCGACTCTATGTAACCCTAGCCCTCTCCGGTGTCTATATAAACCGGATGGCTCTAGTCCGTAGGACACAACAACAACCATTACAATCATACCATAGGCTAGCTTCTAGGGTTTAGCCTCCTTGATCTCGTGGTAGATCCACTCTTGTAAACATCCACAATATCAATATCAATCAAGCAGGACGTAGGGTTTTACCTCCATCAAGAGGGCCCGAACCTGGGTAAAACATCGTGTCCCTTGTCTCCTGTTACCATCCGCCTAGACGCACAGTTCGGGACCCCCTACCCGAGATCCGCCGGTTTTGACACCGACACCCATGGATCAAAGTTGTAGTTAGGGTTGTATTGAGATGCAGTTGCTACTGCCTGATGAGCTGTAGCTTGGAGACGTGCTGCCTCCGTCCTCCTCTCATATTTTTTTGCCTCCTCCTTGGTTATAAAGTATCTCCTTTTTTCCTGAAAGTCACAGAAAGTGGGAGCAGGGAGAGCAACATGGACAGTACGCCGTCTGTCAAAGATTAGTCGGTACTGGAGGAACTGTTCATTCCTCTCAACAAACTGATGACGAACCATAGCATCATAATCTAGATAAGAGGGAGGCAACTCCATATCATTTTCATGTATGGGTATCTCAAAAAAATTAGCCACACGGGTTGCATAAATCCCACCAAACAAGTCTCAATTTAAACTATTATTATGCAACCTACGTGCAACAATGGCCCCAAGTTATATTGTTTATCTCCTAACACAGCGCTCTTGAGAACACTAAGATCTGGAACACACATGTGACATGCCTCGTCCTTGCCATTTATGCATCTACCTATGAAGAGAGCAAAATAATGTATAGCAGGAAAATGAATGCTCACTATGGCAGCTTGTGCTATTTCTCTAGATTCCCCCACAGTGATACTAGAAAGAAAATCTTTAAATTCAGATTTGCGAGGTTCACTAGAACTACCCCATTGCGGGAGTTTACAAGCAGTATTAAAATCTTCTAAGTCCATGGTATAAGATTTATTATAAAGATCAAACAGGACAGTGTGAGAATTGCATGAAGATATAAATTTGAACCTTCTCACAAAGGAATCAGTTAAGTGGTAATACTGAGGGCCCTTATCTAGCATGAAGCCCTCGAGTTCAGCATTACGCACATATGCGTCAAATTTCTTATTAATTCCTGCTTGGACAATAAAATTTTCTGATGGCCATTCACATGGCCACACTTGAGCTTCCCTAGGTGGTTCATTGTCTGACTCTCGTATTGCAGGCCTGGGTCCTTGCTTCCTTGAATAACCTCCTTGGTACATTTTCCTAAACATATTTCTTCCTCTGAAAAATTTAGTAACTCAAAATGAAAGTGAACGAAACTCAACAAAATTGATAGCAACTACTCCCACAAGTGCCTAGAGACTATATCATGCATTAGAATTACTTGGGACCAAATAAATTTTACATGCAAGCTCAAGAACAGGGTCACCTAGGCAGTAAAAGTTTGCAATGAATAAAGCAATAGAACAAAAACTAATTGGACCATTGGAGGAGTCACATATGGAAGAACAATCCCCCAAATCAGTTTTGTGAGTGGAGCTTTGAGCAAGGAGATCGAAAATGGCAGCAAGATGAGCTAGAACTCATGCTTGAGCTGATTGGTGATTTCTGGGAGGAAGAAGGAGTGTGTGGGTGCAGGAATAAGTGGAGGGGGCCACCAGGGGCCCACGAGGCATGGGGCGTGCCCTCGGGGGGTGGGCGCGCCCTGGACCCTCGTGGCCAGGTGGTTGCCCCTTCTGGTGTGTTCTCAGTGCCAAATATTCTCAAATATTCTAGAAAAAATGATATTTTATTTTCAGGGCATTTGGAGAACTTTTATTTTTGGGATATTTTTTATTGCAAGGATAATTCAAAAAACAGACAGATAATACTATTTTTGCTTTATTTAATCTAAAACACAGAAAGTAAAAGGAGGGTACAGAGAGTTGTGCTTTCTAACTTCATCCATCTCATGCTCATCAAAAGGAATCCACTAACAAGGTTGATCAAGTCTTGTTAACAAACTCATTCCGAATCGCATGAAACCGAAGAATTTTCGAATAGCACTAGGTTATCTCAACGGGGATATGTATATCCACAATAATAAGAATATCACATTTCTTCTTGACAGTACGAAGAGGAAATTTAGAACCTCCAATAGTAATCGATGGAATTTTTCCAATATAATTTATACTGTGGACTTGAGGTTGTTTCCTCGGAAAGTTTACCGTATGCTCATTACCATTAACATCAAAAGTGACATTGCCTTTGTTGCAATCAATAACAGCCACTGCAGTATTCAAAAAGGGTCTACTAAGGATAATTGACATACTATCGTCCTCGGGAATATCAAGAACAAAAAAGTCGTTAAAATAGTAATGTTTGCAACCACAACAGGCACATCCTCACAAATACCGACAGGTATAGCGGTTGATTTATCGGCCATTTGCAAAGATATTTTAGTAGTTGTCAACTTATTCAATTCAAGTCTACGATATAAAGAGAGAGGCATAACACTAACACCGGCTCCAAGATCACATAAAGCAGTTTTAACATAGTTTCTTTTAATGGAGCATGGTATAGTTGGTACTCCTGGATCTCCAAGTTTCTTAGGTATTCCACCCTTAAAAGTATAATTAGCAAGCATGGTGGAAATTTCAGCTTACGGTATCTTTCTTTTATTTGTAACAATATCTTTCATGTACTTAGCATAAGGATTCATTTTAAGCATATCAGTCAAATGCATACGCAAAAAGATAGGTCTAATCATTTCAGCAAAGCGCTCAAAATCCTCATCATCCTTTTTCTTGGATGGTTTAGGAGGAAAACGCATGGGTTTCTGAACCCATGGTTCTCTTTCTTTATCATGCTTCCTAGCAATGAAGTCTCTCTTATAATAACGTTGATTCTTTGATTGTGGGTTATCAAGATCGACAGCAGGTTCAGCCTCTACATCATTATTATTGCTAGGTTGAGCATCAACATGAACATTGTCATTAACATTATCACTAGGTTCATGTTCATCACCAGATTGTGTTTCAGCATCAGAAATAGAAATATCATTGGGATTCTGAGCTGTATCAACAATAGGTTCACTAGAAGCATACAAAGTCCTATCATTTTTCTTCTTCTTCTTTTTAGAAGGACTAGGTGCATCAAAATTATTTCTCTGAGAATCTTGCTCAATTCTCTTAGGGTGGCCCTCAGGATACAAAGGTTCCTGAGTCATTTTACCCCCTCTAGTCATAACTCTAACAACATTATCATTTCTCTTATTATTTAATTCATTGAGCAAATCATTTTGAGCTTTAAACACTTGTTCTACTTGAGTGGTAACCATAGAAGCATGTTTACTAATGAGTTTAAGTTCACCTTTAACTCTAGACATATAATCACTCAAGTGTTCAATCATATAAGCATTACGTTTCAATTGTCTACCAACATAAGCATTGAAGTTTTCTTGATTAGCCATAAAGTCATCAAACTCATCCAAGCATTGGCTAGCAAACTTAGTAGACGGGATTTTAGCTTTATCATACCTGTAGAGAGAATTTACCTTTACTACCTGTGTCGGGTTATCAAGACCATGTATTTCTTCAATAGGAGGTAAATTCTTAACATCTTCAGCTTTAATACCCTTTTCTTTCATAGATTTCTTTGCCTCTTGCATATCTTCAGGACTGAGAAATAGAACACCCCTTTTCTTTGGAGTTGGCGTAGGAGTTGGTTCAGGAAGTGTCCAATTATTTTCATTAGTCAACATATTATTCAATAGCAATTCAGCTTGACCAACTGTTCTTTCCCTGAAAACACAACCAGCACAACTATTTAGGTGGTCTCTGGAAGCATCGATTAGTCCATTATAAAAGATATCAAGTATTTCATTTTTCTTGAGAGGATTATCAGGCAAAGCATTAAGTAATTGGAGAAGCCTCCCCAAAGCTTGTGGGATACTCTCTTCTTCAATTTGCACAAAATTATATATTTCCCTTAAGGCAGCTTGTTTTTTATGAGCAGGGAAATATTTAGCAGAGAAGTAATAAATCATATCCTGGGGACTACGCACACAACAAGGATCAAGAGAATTAAACCATACTTTAGCATCACCCTTTAATGAGAATGGAAATAACTTAAGGATATAGTAGTAACGAGTTTTCTCATCATTAGTGAATAGGGTGGCTATATCATTTAACTTAGTAAGATGTGCCACAACAGTTTCAGATTCATAGCCATAAAAAGGATCAGATTCAACCAAAGTAATTATCTCAGGATCGACAGAGAAATCATAATCCTTATCAGTAACACAGATAGGTGAAGTAGCAAAAGCAGGGTCGTATTTCATTCTAGCATCTAGAGACTTTTCTTTAAGCTTAGCTAATAATTTCTTAAGATCAGATCTATCATTGCAAGCAAGAAAATCTCTAGCAGTTTCTTCATCCATAACATAACCCTCAAGCACAATAGGCAATTCATATCTAGGGGGAGAATCTTCATCATCACTTTCATCAATATTATCAGTTTCAATAATTTCATTCTCTCTAGCCCTAGCAAGTTGTTCATCAAGAAATTCACCTAATGGCACAGTATTATCAAGCATAGAAGTAGTTTCATCATAAGTATCATGCATAGTAGAGGTAGCATCATTAATAACATGCGACATATCAGAATTAATAGCAGAAGCAGGTTTAGGTGTCGCAAGTTTACTCAAAACAGATGGTGAATCAAGTGTAGAGCTAGATGGCAGTTCCTTACCTCCCCTCATAGTTCAGGGGGAAATCTTAGTTCTTTCATCTTTCAAGTTCCTCATAGTGATCAGCAGATATAAATCCCAAGTGACTCAAAGAATATAGCTATGCTCCCCGGCAAAGGCGCCAGAAAATAGTCTTGATAACCCACAAGTATAGGGGATCACAATAGTTTTCGAGGGTAGAGTATTCAACCCAAATTTATTGATTCGACACAAGGGGAGCCAAATAATATTCTCAAGTATTAGCAGTTGAGTTGTCAATTCAACCACACCTGGATAACTTAATATCTGCAGCAAAGTATTTAGTAGCAAAGTAGTATGGAAGTAATGGTAACAGTAGCAAAAGTAAGAGTAGCAGTTTTATAGTAATTGTAACAATGGCAACGGTAAAGTAACTAAGCAAAGATCAATATGTGAAAAGCTCGTAGGCATTGGATCAGTGATGGATAATTATGTCGGATGCGATTACTCATGCAACAGTTATAACATAGGGTGACACAAAACTAGCTCCAGTTCATCAATGTAATGTAGGCATGTATTCCGACTATAGTCATACGTGCTTATGGAAAAGAACTTGCATGACATCTTTTGTTCTACCCTCCCGTGGCGGCGGGGTCCTATTGGAAACTAAGGGATATTAAGGCCTACTTTTAATAGAGTACCGGGCCAAAGCATTAACACTTAGTGAATACATGAACTCCTCAAACTACGGTCATCACCGGTAAGTATCCCGATTATTGTCACTTCGGGGTTAACGGATCATAAAACATAATAGGTGACTATAGACTTGCAAGATAGGATCAAGAACTCACATATATTCATGAAAACATACTAGGTTCAGATCTGAAATCATGGCACTCAGGCCCTAGTGACAAGCATTAAGGATAGCAAAGTCATAGCAACATCAATCTTAGAACGTAATGGATACTAGGGATCAAACCCTAACAAAACTAACTCGATTACATGGTAGATCTCATCCAACCCATCACCGTCCAGCAAGCCTACGATGGAATTACTCACACACGGCGGTGAGCATCATGAAATTGGTGATGGAGGATGGTTAATGATGATGACGGCGATGGATTCCCCTCTCAAAAGCCCTGAACGGACTCCAGATCAGCCCTCCCGAGAGAGATTAGGGCTTGGCAGCGGCTCTGTATCGTAAAACGCGATGAATCCTTCTCTCTGATTTTTTTTCTCCTCGAACATGAATATATAGAGTTGGAGTTGAGGTCGGTGGAGCACCACGGGGCCCACGAGGCAGGGGGGGCGCGCCCAGGGGGGTAGGCGTGCCCCCCACCCTCATGGATAGGGTGTGGGCCCCCTGGCCTTGATTCTTTCGCCAGTATTTTTTATTAATTCCAAAAATATTCTCCGTGGAGTTTCAGGTCAGTCTGAGAACTTTTATCCATGACAATTCTGCTGAAAACAGCGTCAGTCCGGGTTAGTTTCATTCAAATTATGCAAGTTAGAGTCCAAAACAAGGGCAAAAGTGTTTGGAAAAGTAGATACAATGGAGACGTATCAGAGTGCGGTGCCTGTCAACGATGACGGAGTTGTCCACCAGCTCCTCCAGCATGTCTAGCCAGCCAACTGTTGCCTATGTCGAGGTGTTCGGCGCTGATGTCGGCCCCCCGGCCCTCCCCTCGCTGGAAGGAGCTTGTGCCGTCGAAGATCTTGGGGGCTTGGGAGTGGTCGACGGAGGGGGTCCGGATGGTCCGGACTCCTTCCCCACGTCAGCCAGGAAGGACGCTCCCTCCTGATCTTCGGTGACCGAGGTGTTGACCTCGGCCATTACAGCGTCAACCTCCCCCTCTATGTTTGGAGGAGGGGGATTCCTTCGGGACCGCACCTCCTCGGTCTCCTCGGGGACCGGGGGAAGTGCAGAGTGCACCATGGACCCCTATCCGCCAGTTCAGTGGGCAAGGACGTTCCCTCTGAAGCCTGCTTGGTAGGGCGCTCGAGTAGGGGACTGCAGTTCGGAAGAGTTAACCTTCAACTAAACCGAATCACTAAGAACGAGATAGATGAAAATATTGACACTTTACCTGTTGGCAGGGGGCTTGATCCTGGATTCTTTCTTCGGGGCCTCCTCCGACGCCTCGGACTCCTTGTTCAAACCTGAGCTGTCGGGCAAGACTAGCTTAGGCCGGCATCATCTCTTCAGAGCTGGAGAGGGTTTGGCTCCCTCGACATCCTCGGACGCCACCCTTCTCTTGGAGTGTAAGGAGGCATTCTCCTCCTCATCCTCATCCTCGCCCCCATCTTGCACGGACGAGGCCTGCGGCTGAGGCCCTCCCTGGCCTGCGACACTTCTGTCTTCTTGCCCTTCTTGGCAGGCACCTTGTAGGACACCACGACCAACAGCTTATCGAGCTGCTCTGATCGGGGCTCTTCTGGAAGTGGTGTCGGGCCAGTGATCTTCATGGCCTTGGCGAGCCAGCCCTGTAAAAGTCTGCATACAAGGTTAGACCGAATTAAACATGGTATAAATATCCGAACACTCTTTGAAGAAAAATACCGGTCGTCTCCTTAGGGGGGTTCGCAGCGTCGAGGCCGATGTCCTTCCCCTCGACCGGCCACTCCTTCTAGGGCTGGAATAATTGGGCCGAATCGTCGGGCTCGTACTCCCACATGGGCTTGGCCCTCTCTTAGCAAGGGAGGAGCCTACGGTGGAGCATGATTTGAAACACATCGACCAGCTTCGCGTCGGTCTCTATTATGATGTCGATGCATTTCTGCAACGACTTCGTGTGTGCGACACACCCCTAGTCCGAAGCCTTGGTGGTCCATGAGGCCATCCTGGTAGGGGGACCGGACCAGAATGCGGGGACCGCTCCCCATGCAGTTTCCCTAGGCTCGGTGATGTAGAACCACTCCTTTTTCCACATCCGGATGGTGTCGACAAAGTGGCCGTCCGGCCACCAAACCCGCATTAGCTTACTAATCATAGCCCCTCCATAGTCCACGTGCTCGCCCCGACCACCTTGGGCTTAACATTGAATACCTTCAGCCACAAACCAAAATGTGGCTAGACTTGAAGGAGCGCTTCGCAGACGACGATGAAGATCGAGATATGGAGGAGGGAATTGGGGGCTAGATCATGGAAATCTAGCACATAGAAGAACATCAACCCATGCACGAAGGGGTGCAGGGGGAATCCTATCCCTCTAAGGAAATGGGGAAGAAAAATGACCCTCTCGCCCAGCTGGGGCGTGGGGATGATCTAGCCTTTCGGGGGCCCAATGAGCAATGTTGGCCGGCAAAAAGCCGGCCTCCTTCGGCTTCAAGATGTTCCCCTCGATGATGCTGGAGGCCTCCCACTTCCCGTTGGCTCTGAAACCGGCCATGGTCGAAGGGAGTGAGGGGGGATTTGCTGTGAAAGCAGAGAAAAGGGCACCGGAGCTCTGGATGACTGTGTAGGCAAGTGATAGAACAGGGCGTAAGATGCAGATGGTGGCGGCCCCCTTTTTTATAGGCCGATGATAGGCCTAGGGTTTTTCCTTTTTCCACACCGCTGGCTTCTCCACTTCCCGATATCTCCGCAACGTTATGAGCGGGGAAGGGAATCGAAATCATTAACCATATCCCCCAAAAGCGGGACACGATCTCCACCTCGAGGGGACGTGTCGAACGTGGCGGCGGCCTCAAGCCACGCTTCAAGAAATAGTAACTACTTGGCATTATAGGTGGAAGCGACTCTTCGTTGAAGGAGAAAAAGTTGTCAGATAAAGGCACTATTGGCGCTTGAGCGATGTGTTTATTATTGCCTTCGGTGTTAAGTAAAAATACCGTTTTAGATTTCGAACATCTCTTGGTTCCAAACAATGGAGAAATGTGTTGAGGAACTCGCCCCGCAAGCCTAATACTAGTTAGATGAATGGAAACTTGATACAAGTCTTGGTGTTGGAGGCAACTTCGGGGGCTACTGAGGGAGTCATGGACTAAGGGATCCTCAGGGTGACGGCCCATTGTACATGGACTGGACTGGTGGAGCCGTATGATGACAAGAGGTCTATGAAGCCATGGTGTGCCCTCCAAGTCAAGCAGGCGCATGATCTCCTTTTTTCCTTATTGTAATCTATCTTCGGTAACCCTATGTCAGGACCCTGACTCAATGGCACATCGATCTAGCATGTAACACCTCATATCACTTTGCGGCCTCACACACGGTATTCCCACGAGTGTCACCTTACCTTGCCCGGGACCGTTTGCGCCTTTTGGCACACGTATATGATAGTGTCGCTAGCATCCATATGACAAGGAGCCCGGGCTGACATGGCTAGTCGTGAACCCAAAGTGGCACTAACTTACAGGGACAGGCATACATGACCCAGCATCGAACGTGTCGGTCATCAGCGAGTGAATCCAGGCTGTTGCACTGGGCTAGTAGGACTCCGGTAAACCGGGCTGTAGCGAGCTAACAGGACTCTGGTATTCATCGCATGACATTTCCCCGTAGGGACAGACACAGGAACGAAGAAGGACACATGCCGGCCAGCCTAAGTGTTCCGGAGCAGTAGAAAGCTACCATGGCTCAGTGGAAGCACTAGGAGACATTTCCCGGTAAGAGAGGCTACTAAGGATAAACAACTAGATAGTCGATCCCACACATACCAAGCATTTCAATAACATACACACAATATGCTCGATATGTGCAAATACAACATGGCATCACAACATGACTCTACAACTCAAGTATTTTATTCAATAGGCTCCGAGGAGCGAGATATTACAAACATAGGTCTCGTGACCCAACATTCAGAGCAAACAAGTCAAGCACAAGCGGAAGCTTAACATGTCTGAGTACAGACATCTACAAAAGAAAAAGGCTGAGAAGCCTGACTGTCTATCAGATCCTGCCGAGGGCACAAGATCGTAGCTGAGGTAACAAGCTAAACGTCGAAGTCCACGCGGTGCTACTAGCGAGACTGACGTCTCTCTGCAAAAACATAAATTAAGCAACGTGAGTACAAATGTACCCAGCAAGACTTACATCGGATCTAACTACATATGCATCATTATCAACAAAGGGGGTGGTGGAGTTTAACTGCAGCAAGCCAGCTTTGACACGGTGGCTATCCTGAACTACGACTGCAAGCGACTCTTGAGGTGGCGCACACGAGTCCACATATTCACCAACCAATACACCACTATGGATCCGCTCCCGTCTCCCCACGAGAACGCCATCCATAGCACTCACACTTATCTTGCGCATTTTAGAGTATCCACTTTCACTTGTCTATGAACTGTACAGGCAACCCAGAAGTCCTTTTCCACGGACACGGCTATTCGAATAGATGATGTTAACCCTGCAGGGGTGTACTTCTTCACACACACTCTCACCACTTACCGCCGTTTACACGACATGTACTCGGCAACCTTCAAGCGGAAGCCCAACGAGGGGTCGGCCACGGCCTACCTAAACACTCAAGTCTCTAGTCCAGGTTTATCGCCTATTCGGGTTCCATACGCGAGGAGATCCGGCCGGAGTTTCGCTCACAGCCCCAAACGATGTGTGCAGGGTTCCCGAGACACCAAACGGGCACCCAGTACACCATGCCACGTGCCTACCGCATCACAGCCCACCCCTCCGGTCAGCGCTGCCCACGGCCTCCAGCATACTACAAACATCAGAAACTACTTGCAACTCCTGGACAGAAGACAAGGGTGATTAAGAAGCCGAGAGGGTCCATTGGTTTCGGGCCCAATGCGTGGTAGTAACTGTTTCATGGATCACAAACACAGAACTCAGTTCCTGAGGACGGCTGCAATGAGACAACCCACCATGTACTCCTACATGGCCTCTCACCGCTACCTTTACCAAATCGTGTTCACACACTTACCTCACACACAGTAGGACATGTTCACACACCTCTGATTCATCCCCGATGAATCAAACCTGACTCAACTCTAAGCAGTAGCAGGCATGACAAACAAGCATGAATGAGTAGGCACAACAGGGCTCAAACAACTCCTACTCATGCTAGTGGGTTTCATCTATTTACTATGGCAATGACAGGTCATGCAGAGGATAAAGGGGTTCAGCTACCGTAGCAAGTAACAGATGAGTCATTGTTGTCCTAATGCAGTAAAAGAGAGCAGGAGCGACAGAGTGGGATTGTATCGGAATGAACAAGGGGGTTTTGCTTGCCTGGCACTTCTGAAGATAATATAGCTCTTCATCGGTGTCATCGAACTCATCGTCGGAACACGTCTATCGAGAGGGGGCAAATACCGGCAACAGAGGAGAAATACAATCAATGTAATGCACAATATGATGCATGCTATGACATGGCAATAAGAATGTGTTTTGGCTAATGCAGGCTAGAACAGATTGAGATGAGTCCATTTGAACCAAAGATTCAAATGCAAACCCATTTTAAGAGGTCGTAATAGCGCATTAACTTGTTTCACCTAAACAGCAAGGTTAATGTGTTCTAACATGCATGAAACCAGTGCAGATGGTTAGATTGGATTTTTCTGATCATTTTTCATATATAATTTGTTTCATTTGGAGTTACGGTCGATTTTATATGATTTTTAGAAGTTTAGACTATTTTCTGGAATTTCCTGAATTATTTTAAATCCAGAAAACAATTATTGCGTCAGCATTGCGTCAGGGTGACGTCAGCAGGTCAAAGGCGCCAGCCCAGGTCAAACCTGATGGCTAGGACCCACATGTCAGTGTAACAACTAACTAACAGGGTTAGTTAGTGTTAAGTTAGCACTAACCTAGGTTAGTTAGGGCCTGGGCCCACTGGTTAGTGTCTAAACTAACTGTCAGGGTTAATTAGCACTAATCTAAATCTAAATAAAAGTTAACAGAGACGGGCTCGCACATCAATGACCCTGGGGGGTCAAACCGGGTCAAACCGGGTCAAACGAGGTCAAACCTGCCAGCGACTCGACGCCGGCGAGGCCCGAGACGGCAGCGCGGCTCGGAAATCGCCCACGGGCGTCCAAATGGGCGGCGGAGAGGCTCTACGGGTGCAGCGCGACGAGCCGCGTCTAACGGGGCAAGCGGGAGCAGCTGGGGTGGACCGAGCTCGTCGGAAGCGAGCTCATGGCGGCGGCCGGAGTTCGGCCAACGGCAGGTTAGGCGATGCAGGGCACTAGGAAAGGCGCTGGTGTGTGCTACGTGCCCCTGGGAGTGCCCTGAGCATGGTGACGTGCTCCGTTGCGGCTCTAGGTGACGGTGGCCACGGCGGCGACATGTCCGGCGGCGAAGAGCTCTCGGCTCCGACGGCATCGGTGTTAGAGGAAGAAAACGAGCCAGGGGAGAGGGGGAAACGACACAGGAGCTCACAGCGGGTGCAGCGGTGGCCTCGGCGAGCTCGGGAGGCACCGGAGCGAGCGGAGCATCGAGGGGGATCTCCGGCAGCCGGCGATGGAAACGAAGACGGTGGCATCGATTCAGGCGTCCCGCGGGTGCGTGGCTCGGTGAAGGGGTCGAGGACGAAGTGGCGGAGCTTCTGGGCGCAGTGGCAGGGCGAGGGGTGGCCGGTGGTCACGGGGGTGCTCGTCGGTGTTCTCGGGCGGTCACGGCGATCGCGGGAGAGAGAGACAGAGGAGATGGGGACAAGGGAGAGTGCGAGGGGGTTCCAAGGGGTGGCGTGGAGCTGCGGGAGACGTCCAGGGAGAGGAGGAGGCAGCCAGGCAGGGTGGTGGCATGGTGAGCTCGGCGGCGTCGCGGTGTCCCTCCTCTGCCTACTGGCACGAGGAGGAAGGTGACAGGGAGCCAGGCGGTGGTGGGCTGGGCCGGAACAGGAGCTGGGCCGGCTGGGCTGCCAGGTGAGCGTCGGGTAAGTTCTCTCTCTCTCTCTCTCTGGTTTCTCTATTTTAATTTCTGTTTTCTATTATTCTGCAACTTTGTGACTTTATTAAAAATACTAGACCAAACCCAAAAATCATGAAACTGATCAATGCCACTATTTGAAATATAACCAACAGCAACATTTTAGTTTATGATTATTTGAGCATTTAAACTATTTTATAGCATTTAAATGCCCAAATGCAAATAGAGTATGATTTAATTTAGAGCCCAATATGTCCTGCAAAAATATAAACCATTTTTGGTAGATTCTTACACCTCAAACCAGAAATGTTGAACATTTTTAGAGGGCATTTTGAGTTCAATGAAAAATATTTTATTTTGACCCTAGTTGAATTCATTTGGTGCTAGGGTTTAAGTATCCCCATTTCAAGTTTCTTAGTAATTTAAACATGATGCATGGATACTAATGCAAAGACAAGCAAGGCCTGAACTGGGGATGTGACACCCTAACCATAATGGTGTCTATATAAACCGAGGGTTTTTAGTCTTTAGGGCTAGAGCTTCATTCATTACCTCATAGCCTTAGGGTTTAGCTCATGCTGATCTCGAGGTATATCTACTCTATAAACCACGTTGTACCATCAATACAATCAAGCGGGACATAGGGTTTTACCTCTTCAAGAGGGCCTGAACCTGGGTAAACACTGTGTTCGTCGTCCTTTATTACAAATCAAACCTAAATCCACAGCTCGGGACCCCCTACCCAAGATTCGCCGGTTTTGACACAGACACTTGGCAACAAAGATCTTGCCTACGGATATATGGTTGAAAGTGTACCCAATTGTTTCCTTAGGGTATCCTATGAAGATGCACTTCTCCGAGTTCGAGCTTATTAGGTTGAAGCCTTTTGACATAAGCATCACATCCCCAAACTTTAAGAAATGACAGCTTAGCTTTCTTGCCAAACCATAGTTCATACGGTGGCGTCTCAACGAATTTAGTCGGTGCCCTATTTAACGTGAATGCGGTTGTGTCTAATGCATAACCCCAAAATAATAGTAGTAAATCGGTAAGAGACATCATAGAACGCACCATATCTAATAAAGTATGGTTACAATGTTTAGACACACCATTACAATGTGGTGTTCCTGGTGGTGTGAGTTGTGAAACAATTCCACATTTTTTTAAATAAAGGCCAAACTCGTAACTCAAATATTTGCCGCCGCGATCAGATCGTAGAAACTTTATTTTCTTGTTACGATGATTCTCCACTTCACTCTGAAGTTCTTTGAACTTTTCAAATGTTTCAGACTTGTGTTTCATCAAGTAGATATACCCATATCTACTTAAATCGTCTGTGAAGGTCAGAAATAATGATACTTGCCGCGCGCTTCAACACTCATTGGACCACATACATCGGTATGTATTATTTCCAACAAGTCATTAGCTCACTCCATTGTTCCGGAGAACGGAGTTTTAGTCATCTTACCCATGAGGCATGGTTCGCAAGTATCAAAAGATTCATAATCAAGTGATTCCAAAAGTCCATCTGCATGGAGTTTCTTCATGCGCTTTACACCAATATGACCTAAATGGCAGTGCCACAAATATGTTGCACTATCATTATCAACTTTGCATCTTTTAGCATCAATATTATGAATATGTGTATCACTACGGTCGATATTCAGCAAGAACAGACCATTCATAAAAGGTGCATGACCATAAAAGATATTATTCATATAAATAGAACAACCATTATTCTCTGACTTAAATGAATAACCATCTCCCAATAAACAAGATCCAGATATAATGTTCATGCTCCAAGATGGCACCAAATAACAATTGTTGTGGTCTATACCTAATCCTGAAGGTAGATGTAGAGGTAGCGTGCCGACGGCGATCACATCAACCTTGGAACCATTCCCAACGCGCATCACCACCTCGTCCTTAGACAATCTTCGTTTATTCTGCAACCCCTGTTTTGAGTTACAAATATGAGCAACTGAACCATCATGAAATACCCAGGCGCTACTACGAGCATTAGTAAGGAACACATCAATTACATGTATATCAAATATACCTTTGTTCACTTTGCCATCCTTCTTATCCGCCAAATACTTGGGATAGTTCCGCTTCAACTGACCATTTCCTTTGCAGCAGAAGCACTCAGTTTCAGGCTTAGGTCCAGCTTTGGGCTTCTTCATAGTAGCGGAAACTTGCTTGCCGTTCTTCTTGAAGTTCCCTTTCTTTCCTTTGCCCTTTTTCTTGAAACTAGTGGTCTTGTTAACCATCAACACTTGATGCTCCTTTTTGATTTCTACCTCTGTAGCCTTAAGCATTGCAAAGAGCTCAAGAATTTTCTTTATCCATCCCTTGCATATTATAGTTCATCACGAAGCCTTTGTAGCTTGGTGGCAGTGATTGAAGAACTCTGTCAATAACACTATCAACTAGAAGATTAACTCCCAGCTAAGTCAAGTGATAATAATACCTAGACATTTCGAGTATGTGTTCACTGACATGACTGTTCCCCTCCATCTTGCATCTATAGAACTTGTTGGAGACTTCATATCTCTCAACCGGGCATTTGCTTGAAATATTAACTTCAACTCTTGGAACATCTCATATGCTCTATGACGTTCAAAACGTCTTTGAAGTCTCTGTTCTAAGCCGTAAAGAATGGCACACTGAACTATAGAGTAGTCATGAGATCGACCCTGCCGGGCGTTCAAAACGTCTGCTTCAGCTCTTGCAGCAGGTCCGTCACCTAGCAGTGCATCATGGACATAATTCTTCTATGCAGCAATGAGGGTAATCCTCAAGTTACGGACCTAGTCCTTGTAGTTGCTACCATCATCTTTCAACTTAGCTTTCTCTAGGAATGCATTAAAATTCAGAGAAACGGTAGCACGAGCCATTGATCTACAATATATATATGCAAAACTATTAAGTCTAAGTTCATGCTAATTTAAGTTCAAATAATCAAATTACTAATGAACTCCCACTTAAATAAACATTAAACATCCCTCAAGTTATCTAAGTGATACATGATCCAAATCAACTAACCCATGTCTGATCATCACGTGAGATGGGGTAGTCATCAATGGTGAACATCTCTATGTTGATCATATCTACTATATGACTCATGTTCGACATTTTGTTCTCCAATGTTCTGAGACTATGTCTGTACATGCTAGGCTCATCAAGTTTAACCCAAGTATTCTGCGTGTGTAAATCTGGCTTACACTCGTTGTAATAGGTAGTCAGAATCCCGACTCGACTCCTAGAATCCTATGACTTTACGACCCTACGGAAGCATGTCGATCCAAGTCCCACTATGAATCTGGATTAGGTAGAATCCATGTTGAGTCGCGCTCCAAATCATAGAGTCGTGTACAAAACTGTACAATCCCGACTATGCTATGGACTATGTCTTATTCTACTAATTTATCTAAGCCGTTTGTTTAGTTGTAGCAAAATAGTATGCCATCATCCAAACCATTTTCACATGCCTCGTGGCCCTTTATTCCCCTCCCAAGCCCAAATGCTCAGCCGTCGACACCTTTGATTTGGCTCTCAGAACCTAGATCAAAATTGAGGATTAGACTTGTTGACAAATGGAATTAGCATGGGAAGGAGGATGCGTCAAGAATTATCAGAGAAGGAGAGCAATATCCTTCAAGGTTCAGCACTGCAGGGCGGATATACAAGTGATCGGCTATTCACGTATTCTAAAAAACCCGTAAGTAAATTTTGTGGGTCGAAGATTTCAATGTTCTATATATTTCCCTCTCATATATGTTCCATACATGCAAGCTAATAGTAGGTTAGCCATAAAAAGAAGTGGAATAGAACTAGCATTGATGTGTACGTCATTCTCTATATTTAGTATCAAAACTCTATAGAACCCATATGAATTTCTTCCGTGGATACGAAATATCTTATTTGAGTAAATCAAGTAAAATCCTCGATTCCACGACTCGATTCTGTCTAAGGAAAATCGATCCGACTCCGAATCCCGACTCTGACTACCAAGGATAAACATCACATGCAATCAAAATATGTGACATGATATGGCCATCATCATCTTGTGCTTTTGATCTCCATCTTCAAAGAAAAGTCATGATCTCCATCGACACCGGCTCGACACCTTGATCTCCATCGTTCCGTCGAGGTCATCTCGCCAACTATTGCTTCTACAACTATTGCTACAGCATAGCGATAAAGTAAAGCAAATACATGGCGAATTAAGAGACAACCCTAAGGCTCCTGCCGGTTGTCGATAATTACAAAACATGCTCATCTCATACAACAACGTATATCACATCACATTTTGACCATATCACATCACAACATACCATGCAAAAACAAGTTAGACGTCCTCTACTTTGTTGTTGCAAGTTTAACGTGGCTGCTACGGGTTTCTAGCAAGAACCGTTCTTACCTACAGCAAAAACCAAAAAGGTTATTTATCAAGTTCATTGTTTTAACCTTCTTCAAGGACCGGCCACAGTCAAATTTGATTCAACTAAAGTAGGAGAAACATACACCCATCATCCACCTTTATGCAAAACAAGTTGCATCTCAGTCGGTGGAACCGGTCTCATGTGCGTGGACAAGTAAGGTTGGCCCGGGCCACTTCATCCCATAATACCGCCAAATCAAAATAAGACGTTGGTGGTAAGTAGTATGACTATCACCGCCCACAACTCTTTGTGTTCTACTCGTGCATATCATCTACGCATAGACCTGGCTCATGATGCCACTATTGGGGAACATTGCATGGAAAAACAAATAAAATCTACACACACAAGATCTATCCATGGAGATGCATAGCTATGAGAGGGGGAGAGCATCTTCATACCCTTGAAGATCGCTAGCAGAAGCGTTTATCAACATGGTTGATGTAGTCGTACACCTTCACGACCCGTCCTGATCAAGTATCGAACATATGACACCTCCACGTTCAGCACACATTCAGCTCGATGGCGTCCTCGCCTTCTCGATCCAGCAAGATAGGCAAAGTAGTAGATGAGTTCCGGCAGCACGACAGCGTGGTTACGGTTGGTGATGAAGAACAATCTTCGTAGGGCTTCGCCAAGCACTACAGAAACTAGACGGGGGATAAACTAGAGGGGCGGGGTTGCTGGCACACGGGTTGGTGAATCTTGATGTGTCTTGGGTGCTAGCCCTGCCCCTCTATTTATCTGTTGAGCCCTGGGGTCGAAACTTGGAGTAAAAGCCTACTCAAAGTCGGTTTTTCCCGAAAAGCAAGAGTCCTTCTCGAACTCCAGGACCAGACGCCAGGGTTCCTGGCGTCTGGACCCAGACACTAGGGTCCCAAGCATTTGGCCCCTGGCCTCCGCACAACTTCCTTTTGCAATTTCCAAAAACCTCGTGGGCTTTACCCATTGGCCCAAATAAAGTGTTCTCGCACCAGAACATTTTGGGAAACATCTGAAATCCCTTCCGGTGAATTCTGGAACCCTTCTGAAGACCAAACACTATTATCCCATATATCAATCTTTACCTCCGGTCCATTCCGGAGCTCCTCGTCATGTCTGTGATCTCATCCGGGACTCCGAACAACATTCGGTCACCAACATACATAACTCATATAATACTATATCGTCAACGAACGTTAAGCATGCGGACCCTACGGGTTCGAGAATGATGTAGACATGACCGAGACGCTTCTCCGGTCAATAACCAATAGCAGGACCTGGATGCTATTAATTTATTTGTATATATATTGTGGCACCCCGGCTCAAAGCAACCAGTTTACCTTGCATTGCCAACCCAGAGATCAAGTCTTCTGGCAACACACAACATCTTGGTACAGAAAACAACTGCTTTATTGATGCTAGCGGAATCATAGTACGATATTACATCAAGTAGCGAGGCCAAGTGGCACACACAGTGCGGCTGAACAATATGTACATTATTTAGTGAACATAAAGGGGCCTCGATCACGACAACTACACGGCAGCGGAATGACGATGAAGCGGGACTCCATAGCGCAGGGACACCGATGTGGACACGATCTAGACACGGCAGCACTCCGATCCGGTTAGATTTTCCTGAAATCTAGCATAACACGCCAGGTTAGTACATTGAATGTACTTGCAAGCTCACAACAAGCATAAACATAATGACAAATAATATCATGACATTTAATGAAGTTAAATGCAAATAACAACATGCTACTCATGCCATGCAACCAAACTTGTGCACTGAGTCCCTCAGACTCTCTTACCAACGGGTTACCTCGTAACCAAACGGTGATCATTCACGGATCACAAATGAAATCACACTGGGTTCAACGGGTTACCTCGTAACCAAACGATGAACATTCACGGATCACAAACGGAACCACACAGGGTTCAATGGGTTACCTCGTAATCAAATGGTCAGTCTCACTGACATCATCGGCACTCAACCAGGGCCATGCAAATAACTTAGTGTGCAAGATTACTTTATATAAGTTGATCCATGGTGTGACCTACTTACGAGTTGTGTCTGTAACGAGGACGCGGCTATCGATAGATTAAATACACTCTGCAGAGGTAGCTCATTGTACCCACACCACGGAACCCATGGCCTCGCACTCCCATTCGAGTGGACCAACGGCATTCCGATGGAACTCCCCCATTGTCATGGCACTCTCTTGGCCACTCTAACTAACTCCCCATAGAGTCAAGTCATGGGTGGCCCCATGCCTACCAAAGGCATCAACGGCCACCATCGTGGAAAAACACGGCCACCGTCATGGCAAAACAAAAATGGTCCCAAATGGGGACAAGGTACCATCTCAACAACAACGGGCACACAAGGTTATGTCTGCTTACCGGGCCAGGGTAACGCATGCCCATAACCATCCCTCGTTGGAGGCACCGACAAGAGGCATGACAACGGACCGACTAAAGGCCTTCCCATAAAGGCAAATGTGGTTGCACTGGGAATAACCCGATTCAGTGTCACCATGACCCGATCAACTTTATGTTCAAGTTCAATTAACATTAGGTTTAACTTGAAATAAAATGCTCGAGTCACCATATGCCATGCTCATGCAACCATATGACATGCATCACATATCACTTAGAATAAACAGATTAACCTCATCAAAAGTTCTACTTGCACAAATCATCACTAGTTCACTGATTCTTTTTCACTAGTTATTTGCATTCATCATTTTTTAGTTTATCATTTACCATATGAAATCCATCATTCACATACAAAAAATAATACTGATGCTAGTCATACCATAGTCATAGCAAAATCCCATAGTCAAACTACTCATGCTAAATCACACTAGTCTAAGTACTCACTTCTGTAAACCAAGCATTTTACTCATGAAAAAATAACTAACACAAGCATTATTCATTAAATAATTATATGCAAGAAATGACTTATATTCAAGTTGGAAAATCATGGATATTGCAACGACACCATGAAAATGTTGTTGTGGCTTGCCTTAGTTCAGAGGAGCTTCACACTCCTCTTGGATCTCTTCAAGACAAGATTCTCCTTCTGAAAATAATTAAAATGACAAAAAGAAAACATCAAGAACACTTCCGAAAATTACCAGAAAATCTAGACAGCGGAGAAAATTCTCATCTTTGGTGTGCTGCTAGGTCTTTCCAGTAATTTGGACTTGTGGTTTAAAAGTTACAGCGGGTCAAAGTTTCTGGTCAAATTTGATTTAAAATTTGAATGAAAGAAAACCAGGGGGTGACGTCGTTGGCGCACTTCCAGGAATGCGCCACCACTCATACCGCTTTGGGCGCAGGCTGAGAGGCTGACAGCGGGCCCCACTAGCCAGGTCGGAGGGAGAGAGAGAGGGAAACAGAGGCGGGCGGCGCATCGGTGGCGTGTTATCCAACGAGGATTGCCAGGCAGCTAGATCTAGAGGGCTAGAAAGAAAGGGGAGGTCGAGGGGCACCTGCCCGTACCCGTAGTTTGGCTAGGGTTGGCCGGACGGGGTCGGAACGAGCCTCTCTAGCGGCGGCAGGAAGCAGAGGTCGCCAGAGTTGGAGATGACGACATCATGGGGCTGCACCAGGGGCTCCAACGGGGTTGGACGGCACCAAGGAGCCACCAGCAAGTCGCCTGAGGAGTGGGTTGAGCTCGGGAGGCACTGGAGTGAGGGGCTACAGGTAATTGTCGGCGAGCTCGGGTCGGGGCGGTGGCCAGAGGCCTACCCGGCCTGGCTTCGACTTATCTACGAGCTTGTGAAGGTCGGGGAGGTAGATGTGATGCTCAGGGAGTCGGGAGGGGGCTGTATTTATAGGCGAGCGAGAGGAGGGGATCAAGCTCCACCGGGGAGCTTCTGGACATGGCGCCCAGCGACGAACAGCGTCAGCGAGAAGGGGAGAAGGCGACATAGCTCACGCGGTCACTATGGGATGGCGGAGACGAGCACATGAGCGAGGAAGGCAACGAGCACAGTGGCATGGGCACACTATTAGCTTGGCCGCGCCGTGCCCGTGCTCGCTGCGGCGAGCTCCGGCGTCGGCGAGTGCCAGGGAGGCGTTAAGAGGGTCGGGACAATGCTCGTGGCGCGGTTTGGCAAGTTGTGGCGGTCGAGGAAGCGAGCACGAGCACAACAACAGCTCGGGCGTGTCACAGAGCACGTCGGCTGCTTGCCAGCATGCCTGGACGAACGCGGTCACCACGTGAACTATGACATCAGACTGCGCCAAGCTTAAACTTCATGTCTGGCGTGTAGTCCTTGGTGGTTTGAGTGGTTCCAATACTTTGAGTTGAACCTAGGAGCTGTGTGTGCGCGGTTTACTTCCTGGTAAGTTTCTGGACAGTAACTTGTGAGGTTAACTACGAGTGATCCAGTAAGATTTTAGGGCTGTGGTTTGGGGTATAGAAATCTCTTAGGAAGGTAATGAAGCTCAAGAAAGATCAGCCTCAGTGGATCAAGGAAAAACATACTTGTTGTGTAAAGTGCCTATTCTGTCCAAAATAGAAATGATTTTATGTAGCAAAAATATCCCAAAAAGTTATGCAATATTTTTGCTTAGAGAGGTGCCCTAGGGTACCAATAATATTTGGGAATTTTCTTAGGATTTTTGGAGCAATAAAAATGAGGGTTGCTTTGGAGCATATGCTTCTGAAGTGAATTTCAGAGAAGGAAATGAATATTTTTCCTTTATGAAAAATATTCCTTCGGTCATTTTTGGGATTTTGCAGAGAAGGAAAGATGAGTTAGGGATGGACAGGTCACTTGGGTGAAAATCAAGGATATGCCCAAGTGTTCAAGTCCATTTGAATTGATTCAAAACTCCAAATCCAAAGCAAAGGCAACAGAAGTCCGGAAAAAGAGAGAAGGCAAAAACAAGGCTGTCACAAACCTCCCCCACTTAGGATGAATCTCGTCCTCGAGATTCGGTTGCTCGGGAAAACAATTCTGGATAGGTTGTCCTTATAAATTCCTCTCTTCCCCAGGTTGCTTCTTCCTCGGTATGATGCTCCCACTGAACCTTATAAAACTTAATCACCTTACTGCGTGTGACTCTTTCTGTCGCATCCAATATTCTGAACGGTCTCTCCTTGTAGGTTAAATCCTTGGCAAGCTCAATCTCTGACATATCAGTCCTTTTCTCAGGTGGTGAAATACACCTTCTCAGTTGTGAGACATGGAACACATTGTGTACTTCTGACAATTCCGGTGGCAATTCCAATTGATAAGCAATTGTGCCAACTTTGGTCATGACTAGGAACGAACCAATATATCTTGGTGCCAATTTTCCTCGGGTCTAAAATCTCTTGATTCCCTTCATAGGCGTGACTCGGAGATACACATGTTCTCCGGGCTCAAAACTGACTTACCGGTGTTTGGCATCATAATAACTTTTCTGTCGTGACTTAGCCAACTGCGGTTTATCTCGGATCTCCTTGACTTGTTTTTCAGCATCCAGTATTAAATTAGTTCCGAAAATGCGGTTGTCTCCAGTTTGGGACCAGTTTAACGGAGTGCGGCACTTACGGCCATACAAAGCTTCATACGGTGACATCTTCAGACTAGTCTGGAAACTGTTATTGTATGAGAACTCCGTATACGACAGACAATCTTCCTACTTGGGTCCATGGGCTAAAGCATACGCTCGAAGCATGTCTTCAAGGATTTGATTTACTCGCTCAGTCTGACCGTTTGTGTACGGGTGATAGGTTGTGCTATATTTGAGGGCGGTCCCCAAGGCTTGATGGAGTCAGGACTGGAATGCGGAGGTAAAGAGTGAACCTCGGTCTGAAGTGATTGTTCTTGGCACTCCATGTAGACTGAAAATCCGGGACACATATAATTGTGCAAGTTGATCAGCTTGATATGTGGTGCGGATGGGAATAAAATGAGCCACTTTAGTCAGCGTGTCCACTATGACCCACATTGCATCATTGCCTCGGTGAGTACTGGGTAGACCGGTGACAAAGTCCATGCAGACAACATCCCATTTCCATTGCGAGACGGGTAGGGGTTAGAGAAGTCCGGTGGGTTTCTGGTGTTCCACCTTTACTTTGTTGCATATATTGCAACAAGCGACAAAGTATGTGATGTCCTTTTTCATTCCATCCCACTCATCTGCTGAAGGTCTTCGTACATTTTGGTACCTCCGGGGTGAATTGAATACGAGGATTCATGTGCTTCTGCCAAAATCTTCTTTCTCAAGTCTGCTTGCTTGGATACACATATATGTCATCGAAATCTTAGTGTACCTTGCGGACCCTTAGAGAAATCCTGAGTCTTGCCCTCTTGTAGACGTTTGAGATGGCCTTGTAGAATTGAATCATCTGCCTGGGCCATGTGAATCTCATCCTCGAGAGTAGGAGTTACTTCCAATATATTTGCAAGGCCGGAGTCTACAATTACCAAGTTAAGCTGAGCAATTTCTTGTTGGAGTTCGGGAGGTCAGGACTCCATCGTGGCATTTAAACTGGCAGGCTTGCGACTGAGGGCATCAGCAACCATGTTGGCTTTACCCGGATGGTAATTTATTCCTAGATCATAGTCCCTGACCAACTCGAGCCATCTTCGCTGTCGAAGGTTTAAGTCGGGCTGAGTAAATATATATTTGAGACTCTTGTGGTCGGTAAATATCTGACACCTTTTCCCAATTAGGTAATGTCTCCAAATTTTTAGAGCGTGCACAACTGCGGCCAATTCCAAATCATGCGTAGGATAATTTCCTTCGTGGGGTCGTAGCTGGCGAGATGCGTAGGCTACAACCTTGCCATCTTGCATGAGTACGCATCCAATACCTTTGCTAGATGTGTCACAATACACATCAAAGCTGCCATAAATGTCTGGGAGAGTCAATACTGGTGCTGATGTTAATCTGGTCTTTAGCTCGTTAAAGCTCTTCTCACATTCCTCAGTCCATTCAAACTTCTTATCTTTCTTAAGGAGCTCTGTCATTAGCTTGGCAATCTTGGAAAATCCCTCGATGAACCGGCGGTAATATCCGGCTAATCCAAGAAAACTTCGGATTTCGATACAGTCGTGGGTGCTGCCAATCAAGCACGTCTTTCACTTTGCTGGGATCCACAGCTATGCCTTCTGCTGACAGAACACGTCCCGAAAATCCAACTTGTTTGAGCCAAAACTCACACTTGCTGAATTTTGCATATAGCTGATGGTCACGGAGTCTCTACAAGACTGCTCTGAGGTGTTCTTTGTGCTCTTCTTCACTTTTTGAATATGTGAGAATGTCATCGATGAATACCACCACAAACTTATCCAAGAAATCCATGAATACCTTATTCATCATATGCATGAAAAAGGCAGGGGCATTTGTGAGACCGAAAGACATCACGGTATATTCGTAAAGACTATATCGGGTAGTGAAGGCGGTCTTAGGAATATCTTCCTTCTTGATCTTGAGCTGATGGTATCCAGTCCTTAAATCAATCTTGGAAAATACTTTTGCTTCATTGAGTTGATCGAACAAATCATCAATCCTTGGCAGCGGGTACTTGTTCTTGATGGTGACATCGTTCAATCGACGGTAGTCCACACACATTCTGAGACTGTCGTCTTTCTTGTCCACAAATATTGCGGGTGATCCCCATGGTGACGAGCTTGGGCGGATATATCCTTTCTGAAGCATCTCATCAAGCTGTTTCTTTAATTCCACGAGTTTGGACGAAGGCATCCGATAATACTTCTTGTATAATGGTGTTGTCCCGGGTACAAGATCAATTGCAAACTCAAGCTCTCGATCTGGCGGCATTCCTGGTAGTTCCTCAGGGAATACATCGGGGAACTCACTGACCACAGAAATTAAATCCAATCCTTCAACTACAGCGGTGAAGACTAGTTCTTTCTTGGGTATGCTTCTATGGGCATAGAATTTTGTGGGTTGTCCTTCCTGTCTTGTCAAGGTGACTTCTTGGGTCGCACAGTTGATGCGCACTTGATATTGGGTCAACCAGTTCATTCCCAAAATAACATCCAACTTGGCAGACTCGATGACTATCAAAGAAGTTGGAAAACGGACTCCCTTGATATCAATTTCCAAATTATGGCAGACCAGATTGCTTTTGAGCACGGATCCCGCGGATTGAACCATCATACTTTTCCCAAAATCGAGCAAGGAAATTTGTTTCGGGCAATGAAACTCCGAGAAACAAAAGAGTGGGAAGCCCAGAGTCAATTAAAATTATTGCAAGTATGTTATTAATAGGAAACAGACGACTTCTGGGTTCTCTTGGGCTTTGTTTGTGGAGAGGTGATGAACTTGCCCTTGGATGGTCTTCTGGACAGGGTATGGGCCCATATGGTTGACTTGCGGCTGGAACGGGGCATTTGACTTCTTGGGGCATTATCTGGCATAATGTCCAGTTTGCCCACAATTAAAGCAGGAGTTGTTGCGCTGACATTCTTCATGCACTGGACTAGTCACGACATTCTTGACTTGAGTAGTGGTCTTGTTCACATTCTGCTGCCAATTTGGTTTGTATTCCACTTGAGTCTGCTGCCAGGTACGGGCCTTTTGCACTAGCTATTCGTCCTTCTTAGGCTCGAATTTACGCTTGTGGTCATTATTTGCGGATTGGTTGTCATGCACAGGCTTGTGCTCCCTTTCCACAACGAGGGCTTTGTTTATCAAAGTCTAAAAATCTAGAAACTCGAGCATACTGAGAGTACACCTGAGGTGTTGGTTTAATCCTCCAAGGAATCTGTCGATCTTCCTTTCTTTTGTGGCCACGTCATAGAGAGAATAACGGGCCAAATGGTTGAACTTGTGCAAATATTCACTTACTGACAGATTTCCCTAAGTGAGAACGAGGAATTCGCCTTGCTTGACTAATAACCCACAAGTATAGGGGATCATTTGTAGCCTCTTTTGATAAGTAAGAGTGTCGAACCCAACGAGGAGCTAAAGGTAGAACAAATATTCCCTCAAGTTCTATCGACCACCGATACAACTCTACGCACGGTTGACGGTCGCTTTACCTAGAACAAGTATGAAACTAGAAGCACTTTGAGGTGTGATAGGATAGGTTTGCAAGATAATAAAGAGCACGTAAATATAAACTAGGGGCTGTTTAGATAAAGAAGCAATAAAGTTAGTATAGCGAGTGTGGAAAAGTGGTGGTAGGAGTTGCGGAATTGTCCCTAAGCAATTGACTACTTTACTAGACCGATAGCAAGTTTTATGTGGGAGAGGCATAAGCTAACATGCTTTCTCTTCTTGGATCATATGCACTTATGATTGGAACTCTAGCAAGCATTTGCAACTACTAAAGATCATTAAGGTAAAACCCAACCATAGCATTAAAGTATCAAGTCCTCTTTATTCCCATACGCCATGACCCACTTATCTGTGATTGTGTTCCAGTCACTCACGCAACACAGACAATAAGCAAACCAAGAACATATTGCAACACCCTACAGCGGGAATCCCTCACGCTTGCGCGACACGGAGAACACCATAGGACAGCAACATAACCACAAGCAAATTAAACCAATCATAGCAATTCACCAATTGCCGAAAGGACAACTAAAATCTACTCAGACATCATAAGATGGCAACACATCATTGGATAATAATATGAAGCATAAAGCACCATGTTCAAGTAGAGGGTAGAGCGGGTTGCGGGAGAGTGGACCGCTGTACATAGATGGGGGGAGGTGATGGAGATGTTGGTGAAGATGATGGAGGTGTTGGTGTAGATCGCGGTGATGATGAAGGCCCCCGACGGCGTTCCGGCGCCACCGGAAGCGAGGGGGAGAGAGCCCCCCTTCTTCTTCTTCTTCCTTGACCTTCTCCCTAGATGGGAGAAGGGTTTCCCCTTTGATCCATGGTCTCCATGGAATGGGAGGGGCAAGAGCCCCTCCGAGATTGGATTTGTCTCTCTGTCTCTCTCTGTTTCTGCGTTCTCTGATTCTGCCCTTTCACCATTTTTTATATATCCGGAGATCCGTAACTCCGATTGGGTTGAAACCTTCGCCACGATTTTTTTCCGAAAATTAGCTTTCTTGCGGCAAAAGAAGAGTAGCAACCGCCTTACAGGGTGCCCACAAGGGTCAGGGGCGCACATGCCCCCTAGGGCGCGCCCCCCTGCCTCGTGGCCCCCTTGGGCACTATCTCGCGTTGATTTTTCTTCCCAAATCACAAATATTCCAAAAATATTCTCCATCCGTTTTTATCCCGTTTGGAATCCGTTTGATATGGGTCTTTGTGAAACATAAAACATGCAACAAACAGGAACTGGCACTGGGCACTGGATCCATATGTTAGTCCCAAAAATAATATAAAAAGTTGCCAAAAGTTTATGAAAGTTGTAGAATATTGGCATGGAACAATAAAAAATTATAGATACGACGGAGACGTATCAGCATCCCCAAGCTTAAATCCTGCTCGTCCTCGAGTAGGTAAATGATAAAAAAAGATAATTTTTGATGTGGAATGCTACCTAGCATAATCTTGATCATATATCTAATCATGGCATGAATATTAAGACACGAGTGATTCAAAGCAATAGTCTATCATTTGACATTAAGACAATAATACTTCAAGCATGCCAACCAAGCAATTATGTCTTATCAAAATAACATAGCCAAAGAAAGCTTATCCCTACAAAATCACATAGTTTGGCCATGCTTCATTTTCGTCACACAAAATGCTCTCATCATGCACAACCCCGATGACAAGCCGAGGAATTGGTTCATACTTTTTAACGCGCTTCAGCCTTTTTAACCCTCATGCAATACATGAGTGTAAGCCATGGATATAGCACTATAGGTGGAATAGCATATGATGATGGGGGTTATGTGGAGAAGACAAAAAGGGAGAAAGTCTCACATTGATGCGGCTAATCAACGGGCTATGGAGATTCCCATCAACTGATGTCAATGCGAGGAGTAGGGATTGCCATGCAACGGATGCACTAGATTTATAAGTGTATGAAAGCTCAAACTGAAACTAAGTGGGTGTGCATCCAACTTGCTTGCTCATGAAGACCTCGGGCATTTGAGGAAGCCCATCATCGGAATATACAAGCCAAGTTCTATAATGAAAATTCCCACTAGTATATGAAAGTGATAACTCAAGAGACTCTCTATATGAAGAACATGGTGCTACTCTGAAGCACAAGTGTGGTAAAAGGATAGTAACATTGCCCCTTCTCTCTTTTTCTCTCATTTTTTTATTTTATTTTTTATTTTTATTTTTTTTATTTTTTTTTATTTTGGTGGGCTTCTTTGGCCTCTTTTTTTTATTTGGGCTTCTTTAGCCTCTTTTATTTTTCATAAAGTCCGGAGATCATCCCGACTTGTGGGGGAATCATAGTCTCCATCATCCTTTCCTCATTGGGGCAATGCTCTAATAATGATGATCATCACACTTTTATTTACTTACAACTCGATATCTAGAACAAAGATATGACTCTATATGAATGCCTCTGGTAGTGTACCAGGATGTGCAATGATCTAGTATACAAAGATATCAAAAAACGGACAAGCCATGAAAACATCATGCTAGCTATCTTACGATCATGCAAAGCAATATGACAAGTCATGTATATGATGATGATGGAATTTGCATGGCAATATATCTCGGAATGGCTATGGAAATGCCATGATAGGTAGGTATGGTGGCTGTTTTGAGGAAGATATAAGGAGGCTTATGTGTGACAGAGTGTATCATATCACGGGGTTTGGATGCACCGGCGAAGTTTTCACCAACTCTCGAGGTGAGAAAGGGCAATGCACGGTACCGAAGAGGCTAGCAATGATGGAAGGGTGAGAGTGCGTATAATCCATGGACTCACATTAGTCATACAGAACTCATATACTTATTGCAAAAGTTTATTAGCCCTCGAAGCAAAGTACTACTACGCATGCCCCTAGGGGGATAGATTGGTAGGAAAAGACCATCACTCGTCCCCGACCGCCATTCATAAGGAAGACAATCAAAGAAACACCCCATGCTTCAAATTTGTCACACAACGGTTACCATACGTGCATGCTACGGGACTTGCAAACCTTAACACAAGTATTTTCTCAACTTCACAATTACTCAACTAGCACGACTCTAATATCACCACCTTTATATCGCAAAACTATTGCAAGGAATCAAACATATCATATTCGGTGATCTACAAGTTTTATGTAGGATTTTATGACTAACCATGTGAATGACCAATTCCTGTCACCTCTCTAAATAGATATAAGTGAAGCAAGAGAGTTTAATTCTTTCGAAAAAAGATATTCCCATGCTCTAACAAATATAGGTGAAGCAAAAGAGCATTCTACAAATGGCGGTTTTCTATGTGAAGAGAAACAGGCAATCCAAACTTCAAATGATATAAGTGAAGCACATGAAGCATTCTATAAAGCCATACTCAAAAGATTTAAGTGAAGTGCAATGAGCATTCTATAAATCAACCATGGACTATCTCATACCAGCATGGTGCATAAAAGAAAAGTGAAAACTAAATGCAAAAGAGGCTCCAAGATTTGCACATATCACATGAATGAAACGAATCCAAAAACATACTGATACCTGTTGAAGAAAGAGGGGATGCCTTCCGGGGCATCCCCAAGCTTAGACGCTTGAGTCTCCTTGAATATTTAATTGGGGTGCCTTGGGCATCCCCAATCTTGAGCTCTTGCCTCTCCTCCTTTTCCTCATATCGAGACCTCCTCGATCTTCGAACACTTCATCCACACAAAACTTCAACAGAAAACTCGGTAAGATCCGTTAGTATAATAAAGCAAATCACTACTATAAGTACTGTTGCAAACCAATTAATATTTTGTTTTTGCATTGTAGCTACTGTAATATAAATTTTCCATGGCTTAATCCACAGATAGAAATTGATAGTTTCATCAAAACAAGTAAACTATGCATCAAAAACAGAATCTGTCAAAAACAGAACAGTCTGTAGCAATATGAACATTCACCATACTTCTGGTACCCCAAAACTTTTACCAAAATTATGAAAAATAAAACATTTGCATATAAATACAGTGCAAAAAGTTTCAGAACCGTTTGACGTTCCAGTAAAAAATGTAAAATCGCGCACTACAGCCAAAGTTTCTGTCCTGCACCGTACAAACCAACAAGCATTGTAAACATCCTAAAGGCAAACCTTGGCACATTATTTTTATAATACAATTGAATTGTACAAGGGGATAATTATTTTTGATGAAAAGTTTCTGTAATTAAGATTCACAAAGTTTCCGTGAGCATGAACAAAGTTCAAGGAGCTCCCCCACTATAACAATGCTTGTCTTTCTCACTTTCACTATCCTTTTTGAAAAATTTTGGGTTACCCTCTTTATTTTTTTGTTTTTAAACTATATAAAAGCACTCAACAGAAATAAATGACTCTCTAAAACTTCCGGGTTGTCTCCCTGGCAGCGCTTTCTTTAAAGCCATTAAGCTAGGCATATAGTGCTCAAGTAATGGATCCACCCGGATCCCAAGGTATATCAAAGCCAATTTTAATTAACAATTATTTGTGATTTAGTAGTGAGCACAAAGTAACATATATCATGCAACAACGAAGTCTAACTCTCTTCCTATGCATCGGCATGTCATAAAAGAACAATTCATGCACACATAGTAAAGGCCAATGCATAGTATAAACAGTTTCTTGCAATTCTATCGTGTTGGAAACATAAAGAGGCGGAGATGTAGTTCCTCTCTCATAATAATTGCAAGTTGGAGCAGCAAGCACGTGCATATTATATCTATCAAAATCATCATGTGCAATGGTAAAATACAACCCATCAACATAATCCTTAATAAGAGCAAACTTCTCCGATATAGTGTAGTTTGGAGAATTCAAAAAGATAATAGGACTATCATGCGTGGGTGCAATAGCAACAATTCCATGTTTAACATAAGGAACTATAGCAAGTTCATCTCCATAAGCATAATTCATATTGTCATCTCGGCCACAAGCATAGCAAGCATCATCAAAAAGGGGTATTTCAAGAGAATCAACGGGATCATAACAATCATCATAGCATTCATCCTTCGGTAAGCCCGAAAGGAAATTAAACGATGTATGAGTTGAAGAGTTACTCTCATTAGAAGGTGGGCACGGGTAGCTAATCCGCTCTTCCTCCTTTTGTTCTTTTCTCTCCTCATCATCTTTTTCATCCAATGAGCTCACAGTTTCATCAATTTCTTCTTCCATAGACTCCTGCAAAATATTAATCTCTTCTTGGACAGCAGAGACTTCCTCAATAAATACATCAATATCGGAATTGAATTCATAATTCTCATAGCAATATTTAAGTATCGCAAAATTTTCAGGTCTGTAAATAGCATCATCAAGATTTTCACACTCTTTAAACAAAGATTCAATTTCATAAGCACCCATAAAAGCAACGAATTCTTCTATTTGTTCCACATCATAGTAATCATATATACCATTAGCATAATAAGCTAAGGCTTTATTATCATTAAATTTGCATGAAAATGGAAGGTGTGGAGTCTTCATCCTAGAGCAACAAGTATAATCATATCTCAAGCATAGTTGCCTAACATACCAATACAACATATAACTTTGATCCCATAATAGTTTCCCTTTTTGTGTCAAGCGATAATCCCTAAAGTATTTACGTTGATCCAACGTGTCTCCCATAACATAATTGAATGGGGTTTTCTCAGGATTATCTAAGTAGTACATAATATCTTTCACATAATGAGCATCAAGGGTTTTAGGAGGTTCCCCATCTCCATGAGTAGCAAGTACACCTAATTTTTTTGGTATTTCGTGTTCCATATCCATAACTAAAGATAGAGAACAACTTAGAACAGCAAATGAAAATTACTTAGTGATAAAGCAAACAAGCACACACGAGAATATTCACCCCACGCTATGACTCCTCGGCAACGGCGCCAGAAAAAGATCTTGATAACCCACAAGTATAGGGGATCAATTGTAGCCTCTTTCGATAAGTAAGAGTGTCGAACCCAACGAGGAGCTAAAGGTAGAGCAAATATTCCCTCAAGTTCTATCGACCACTGATACAACTCTACGCACGCTTGACGTTCGCTTTACCTAGAACAAGTATGAAACTAGAAGCACTTTGCAGGTGTGATAGGATAGGTTTGCAAGATAATAAAGAGCACGTAAATATAAACTAGGGGCTGTTTAGATAAAGAAGCAATAAAGTTAGTATAGCGAGTGTGGAAAAGTGGTGGTAGGAGTTGCGGAATTGTCCCTAAGCAATTGACTACTTTACTAGACCGATAGCAAGTTTTATGTGGGAGAGGCATAAGCTAACATACTTTCTCTTCTTGGATCATATGCACTTATGATTGGAACTCTAGCAAGAATCCACAACTACTAAAGATCATTAAGGTAAAACCCAACCATAGCATTAAAGTATCAAGTCCTCTTTACTCCCATACGCCATGACCCACTTATCCGTGTTTGTGTTTCAATCACTCATGCAACACAGACAATAAGCAAACCATGAACATATTGCAACACCCTACAGCGGGAATCCCTCACGCTTGTGCGACACAGAGAGCACCATAGGACAGCAACATAACCACAAGCAAATTAAACCAATCATAGAAATTCACCAATTACCGAAAGGACAACAAAAATCTACTCAGATATCATAAGATGGCAACACATCATTGGATAATAATATGAAGCATAAAGCACCATGTTCAAGTAGAGGGTACAGCGGGTTGCAGGAGAGTGGACTGTTGTAGATAGATGGGGGAAGGTGCTGGAGATTTTGGTGAAGATGTTGGAGGTGTTGGTGTAGATCGCGGTGATGATAATGGCCCCCGGCGGCGTTCCGGCGCCACCGGAAGCGAGGGGGAGAGAGCCCCCCCCCCCCTTCTTATTCTTCCTTGACCTTCTCCCTAGATGGGAGAAGGGTTTCCCCCCTGGTCCATGGTCTCCATAGCATGGGAGGGGCGAGAGTCCCTCCGAGATTGGATCTGTCTCTCTGTCTCTCTCTGTTTCTGTGTTCTCTGATTTTGCCCTTTCACCATTTCTTATATATTCGGAGATCCGTAACTCCGATTGGACTGAAACCTTCGCCACGATTTTTTTCTGAAAATTAGCTTTCTTGCGGCAAAAGAAGAGCAGCAACCGCCTTATGGGGTGCCCATGAGGGTCAGGGGCGCGTCTGCCCCCCTGCCTCGTGGCCCCCTCGGGCACCGTCTCACGTTGATTCTTCTTCCCAAATATCACAAATATTCCAAAAATATTATCCGTCCATTTTTATCCCGTTCGGACTCCGTTTGATATGGGTTTTCTGCAAAACATAAAACATGCAACAAACAGGAACTGGCACTGGGCACTTGATCAATATCTTAGTCCTAAAAATAATATAAAAAGTTGCCAAAAGTATATGAAAGTTGTAGACTATTGGCATGGAACAATCAAAAATTATAGATCCGACGGAGACGTATTGTTGACCTTCATGATACCAGCGAGAATATGGTACTTGCGGAAATGGTCCTTGAAATTAGTCCAAGTGATTTCTTCGCCCGCAGGCCACATAGCTTTTGCATTATCCCACCATATAGCAGCAGCTCCTTCAAGATAGTGCGTAGCGAACGGAACCTTGTCGCCTTCTTCAGTACGAGAAATCTCAAGCTTCTTTTCAGTAGTTCGCAACCAATCATCGGCTTCCAAAGGATCAACCACTTGACTGAAACTGGGAGGCTTAGTCCTTTGAAAATCTGACAGCTTTGAGATGACCATTCTGATTTCCATTCTGCCCAACCATAGCTTGCACACTTTTTAACAGCTCAAGCAGATCGTTGTTCCTTCTTTCTTCAAACATGCGCATAATTTGTTCAGTGGAGGGCGGATTTGGTGGTGGAGGTGGTGGTTGCGGATACGGCTCGGGGAATGTCCTGCCTGTCTTGTTGAGCGACGAACAGGGACATCCTCACAAGCCTACATGTTGCTGCCTCCCCGCGTCATCCTACTGTTTATTTTTCCCAATAAAAGCAACCGCACTGAGCAACATCCAAAAATGGGAAGAGAAGCCAGTGATAAACCCGAAAGAAGCAAAACAAAAATTGAGAAACACAGCGAATAGTAAAAAGTTCCAACATAATTATACATAGACTCGTACATGAAAGGTAGACATCATGACGGGTGCGACTACTGGCATACATGAAATGATACATCATGGCTCATACAACTACATCCGTACATCACATGACCACTGCGGATACTCGGATGCTCTAGGGCTCTGCTGGTGCTGCTGGGTCCTCTCCTGGATCGGACTCAAATCCTGAACTGACGACGCTAGCCGAGACCTCCGGGTTAAAGGTAACATGACGGCGCTACCTCAAGGGCTCTCCCTTAGGGGTAGACGCAGGATGAGAAGGAATCATGGGAGCTGTGGGGGTAACAAGGAGGGACGCCCACTCAACAAGAGCACTGTGTGGGTTCACGGTCGAGGTGCCCGAGCTACTCGGAGGAGTAACCGGGGAAATAGGCGAGCTAGAATCGAGGACAATATAAGGAGTAAATCCCGTAGAAGGTGGAGTGGGGTAGGACCTAGTGGCGACTAAAGCAGTGTGAGCATGAGTCAACTCTCGAGCCAGCTCGTGAATCAGAAGATAACTAGCAGTGATATATCGAGAAAGGTGGCTAGTGTCACTATCGGACGCCGGATCAATGACAGGAAAGCGGACACGACCATCATCATGCAAAGATGGATAGTAGAGAAAACCTGGGTGAGTCTGCATCCGAACCTTGGTATAGCGTAACTCCACAAGGATATCGAACGCAGCAAACTGAACGGCCTGAGCGGCGGTGGAAGCATAACCGCTCCGAGAGGTATGAGTGTAAGAGCCTGATGACGAACTGGTGCGCAGAGTAACCATGGCGTGATACTTGTACACTGAGTTGGCTAGACGCTCCCAGTGCACCTGATACGTTGGGTCGTCATCGTGAGTGTAAAGTTGACGCCATACATTCCGAAGAAGATACGGCGAAGTGTATGGCAACAGCTCCAACTCGCACGGATACGGCACTAGAGCCATCTACACTCACAACCATTAACCAGTTAGAAATAACAATAAACCAAATGCATGCAATGCAGCATCCAGATGCAAAAACTACCGGCACTCATTTAGCAAGCTAGCTGACATTCAACTAACGTGTCATGGTCTAGCGTGTCCTACAGTCAGCGGGGCTCTGATACCAAGCGTTGTGGCACCCCGGCTCGGAGCAACCGGTTTACCTTGCATTGCCAACCTAGAGATCAAGTCTTCTGGCAACACACAACATCTTGGTACAGAAAACAACAGCTTTATTGATGCTAGCAGAAACATAGTGTGATATTACATCAAGTAGCGAGGCCAAGCGGCACACACGGTGCGGTTGAACAATATGTACATTATTTAGTGCACATAAAGGGGTCTCGATCACGACAACTACGCGGCATCGGAACAACGATGAAGTGGGACTCCATAGCAAAGGGACACCGATGTGGACACGATCTAGACACGGCAGCACTCCAATCCGGTTAGACTTTCCTGAAATCTGGCATAACACGCCAGGTCAGTACATTGAATGTACTTGCAAGCTCACAACAAGCATAAACCTAATGATAAACAATATCATGACATTTAATCAAGTTAAATGCAAATAACAACATGCTACTCATGCCATGCAACCAAACTTGTGCACCAAGTCCCTCGGACTCCCTTACCAATGGGTTACCTCGTAACCAAACGGTGATCATTCGCAGATCACAAACGGAACCACACTAGGTTCAACGGGTTACCTTGTAACCAAACGGTGATCATTCACGGATCACAAACAGAACCACATTAGGTTCAATGGGTTACCTCGTAACCAAACAATGATCATTCACGGATCACAAACGGAACCACACTGGGTTCAACGGGTTACCTCATAACCAAACGGTCAGTCTCACTGACATCGTCGGCACTCAATCAGTGCCATGCAAATAACTTAGTGTGCAAGATTACTTTATATAAGTTGATCCATGATGTGACCTACTTATGAGTTGTGTCCGTAACTGAGGACCCGGCTATCAATAGATTAAATACACTCTACACAGATAGTGCACTGTACCCACACCACGGAACCCATGGCCTCGCACTCCCATTCGGGTGGACCAACAGCATTCCGACGGAACTCCCCCATTGTCATGACACTCTCTCGGCCACTCCGACTAACTCCCCACTGGGCTAAGTCATGGGTGGACCCATGCCTACCAAAGGCATCAACGGCAACCGTCGTGGCAAAACACGGCCATCGTCATGGCAAAACAAAAACGGTCCCAAACGGGGAGAAGGTAGCATCTCAACAACAACGGGCACACAAGGTTATGTCTGCTTACCGGGCCAGGGTAACGCACGCCCATAACCATCCCTCGTTGGAGGCACCGACAAAAGGCATGACAATGGACCGACTAAAAGCCTTCCCATAAAGGCAAATGTGGTTGCACTGGGAATAACTTGATTCAGTGGCACCATGACCCGATCAACTTTATGTTCAAGTTCAATTAACATCAGGTTTAACTTGAAATAAAATGCTCGAGTCACCATATGCCATGCTCATGCAACCATATGGCATGCATCACATATCACTTAGAATAAACAGATCAACCTCATCAAAAGTTCTACTTGCACAAATAATCACTAGACTTTACTGATTCTTTCTCACTTGTTATTTGCACTCATCATTCTTTAGTTTATCATTTACCATATGAAATCCATCATTCACATACGAAAAATAATACCGATGCTAGTCATACCATAGTCATAGCAAAATCACATAGTCAAACTACTCATGCTAAATCACACTAGTCTAAGTACTCACTTCTGTAAACCAAGCATTTTACTCATGACAAAATAACTAACACAAGCATTATTCATTAAATAATTATATGCAAGAATGACTTATATTCAAGTTGAAAAATCATGGATATTGCAAAGACACCATGAAAATGTTGTTGTGGCTTGCCTTAGTTCATAGGAGCTTCACACTCCTCCTGGATCTCTTCAAGACAAGCTTCTCCTTCTGAAAATAATTAAAATGACAAAAAGAAAACATCAAGAACACTTCTAAAAATTACCAGAAAATCTAGACAGTAGAGAAAATTCTCATCTTTGGTGTGTTGCTAGGTCTTTCTAGTAAGAACACAATGCAAAAAGAATCAACTCATTTGGACATGTGGTTTAAAAGTTACAACAGGTCAAAGTTTCTGGTCAAATTTGATTTAAATTTTGAATAAAATAAAACCAGGGGGTGACGTCGATGGCGCACTTCAAGGAATGCGCCACCACTCATACCGCTTCGGGTGCGGGCTGAGAGGCTGACTGCGGGCACCACTGGCCAGGTCGGAGGGACAGAGAGGGAAACAGAGGCGGGCGGCGCGTCGGCGGTGCGCTCTCCGGCAAGGAGTGCCCGGCGGATAGATCTAGGGGGATAGAAAGAAAGAGGAGGTCGAGGCGCACCTGTCCGTACCCGTAGTTTGGCTAGGGGTGGTCGGACGGGGTCGGAACGGGCCTCTCCAACGGAGGCAGCAATCAGAGGTCTGATGTCGCTTGAAGCTACATCGGTATTTCCCCAAAGAGGAAGGGATGATGCAGCACAACGGCGGTAGGTATTTCCCTCAGATAGGAAACCAAGGTTATCAAACCAGTAGGAGAACCAAGCAACACAACGTAAACAACCCCTGCACACAAATAACAACACCTCGCAATCCGACGTGTTAAATGGGTTGTCAATCCCTTTCGGGGTATGGCGCCTCAAGATAGGAAAAAGACATGAGGTAAATTTGTAGTCGATTGATAGATCGAACGCCAAATAAAATAAATAAGAATAAATTGCAGCAAGGTATTTTTGTATTTTTGGTTTAATAGATCTGAAAATAAACACAAGGAAAAAGTAGATCGCAAGGCAAATATATGAGAAAGAAGACTCGGGGCCGTAGGTTTCACTAGTGGCTTCTCTCATGAAAGATAGCAAACGGTGGGTAAACAAATTACTGTTGGGAAATTGATAGAACTTCAAATAATTATGACAATATCCAGGCAATGATCATGACATAGGCTCACGTCCAAGATTAGTAGACCGACTCCTACCTGCATCTACTACTATTACTCCACACATCGACCGCTATCCAGCATGCATCTAGTGTATTAAGTTCATGGAAAAACGGAGTAATGCAATAAGAACGATGACATGATGTAGACAAGATCCGTTTATCTATTGTGTAGATATAGATCCCATCTTTTTATCCTTAGTAGAAACGATACATACGTGTCGGTTCCCTTTCTGTCACTGGGATCAAGCACCGTAAGATCGAACCCACTACCGGGCACCTCTTCCCATTGCAAGATAAATAGATCAAGTTGGCCAAACAAAACCTAAATATCGGAGAAGAAATACGAGGCTATAAGAGATCATGCATATAAGAGATCAAAGAAACTCAAATAACTTTCATGGAATAAAAAGATATAACTGATCATAAACTCAAAGTTCATCAGATCCCAACAAACACACCGCAAAAAGAGTTACATCATATGGATCTCCAAGAGACCACTGTATTGAGAATTCAGCGAGAGAGAGAAAGCCATCTAGCTACTAACTACGGACCCGAATGTCTACAAAGAACTACTCACGCATCATCGGAGAGGCACCAATCGAAGTGGTGAACCCCTCTGTGATGGTGTCTAGATTGGATCTAGTGGTTCTGGACTCTGCGGCGGCTGGATGAATATTTCGTCGACTCACCTAGGGTTTCTGGAATATTGGGGTATTTATAAAGCAAAGAGGCAGTCTGGGGGGCACCCGAGGTGGGCACAACCCACCAGGGCGCGCCTGGGCCTCCTGGCGCACCCTGGTGGATTGTCCCCTCCTCGAGACTCCCCCCAGGCGCAACCAGGGACCAACTTCTTCCTTTTGGTCCAGAAAAATCATCATAAAGTTGCGTGGCATTTGGACTCCGTCTGATATTGATTTCCTGCGATGTAAAAAACATGCAGAAAACCGCAACTGGCACTTGGCACTATGTCAATAGGTTAGTACCAAAAATGATATAAAATGGCTATAAAATGATTATAAAACATCCAAGATTGATAATAAAACAGCATGGAATAATCAAAATTTATAGATACGTTGGAGACGTATCAGCATCCCCAAGCTTAACTCCTGCTCGTCCTCGAGTAGGTAAGTGATAAAAATAGAATTTTTGATGTGGAGTGTTGTTTATCATGTCATATCATATTCTTTTCTTTATAGCATGGACATTTGGACTTTTATGTGATTCAAAGCAATAGTCTAGTTTTGACATAATAATTTAGATACTCAAGCATATCAACAAGCAACCATGTCTTTCAAAATATCAATGCTAAAACAAGCTATCCCTAGCCCATCATGCTCAAACATTGATCCATTCATGAAACACACTCAAATATTAGCTACACCCAATACTTAAGTACGATCATGCCTCCTAGTTAGTGCTTTTATAAGAGAGGATGGAGACTCAATTTCAAAAATAAAAATTGCATAAAGTAAAAGAAAGGCCCTTCGCAGAGGGAAGTAGGGATTTGTAGAGGTGCCAGAGTTCAAAGCGAAAAATTAGAGACAAAAACATTTTGGGAGGTGTATCCATCCCACCAACGAAAACGACTCAGAGTTCCCAACACTTTCCATGCTAGATATATCATAGGATGTTCCCAAACAGAAAATAAAGTTTATTCCTTTTTCCACCATACTTTCACTTTCCATGGCTAGTCGTATGCACAGTTGCCCTCCATACTAACACTTTCCGAGGAATTTATTATTTGACAACATAAAGTAAATTCATTTTTGCATTTCAGGACTGGTCATCCCTAAAACCTTTGCCTTACTCTCGTGCAATGATAAGTGAATAAACACTCATCATGAGAATAACACATCCAGCATGGAAAATATTAGCCACCCGTTACCGTTCCGCGAGCGAAACAAACACACAAAAGAGAAGTTTATTTTGAAAATTAGAGATGGCACATGCAAATTTGCTTAGAACGGCAAAAGAATGCCGCATATAGGTAGAGATATAGTGTACTCATGTGGCAAAACTGGTTTAAAGGATTTTGGATGCACAAGTAGAGGTCATACTTGGTGCAAAATGAAGGCTAGCAAAAAGATTGAGAAGCGACCAACCGAGAAACGAATAATCTCATAAGCAAGCATTAAGCATAATTAACACCGAATAATGCACCACAAGTAGGATATAATTTTCATTGCATGATTATTGACTTTCGTGCATGCATAGGGAATCACAAACCTTAACACCAATATTCTTACTAGAGCACAATTACTCATCAACATAACTCACATATCACATCATCATAGCTCAAAACTATTACTAAGAATCAAGTTTATTTTGTCCAATGATCTTCATGACATATATTTTCTTTCTTTCTTTATCCTTCTTGGATATCTATCACTTTGGGACTAATTTTCATGTGTTGCTTTTCATAAGCTCAAACAAATATAAGTGAAGATCATGAGCATAACATATTTTCTTTCTCTCAAAATAATTTACATGAAGCAAGAGAGAATTTCTTAAAAAATTACTAACTCTCAAATAAATCTAAGTGAAGCAAGATAGCATTTCTTCAAAAATACTAAGCACACCGTGCTCAAAAAGATATAAGTGAAGCACTAGAGCAAGTCCATTGCTCATAAAAATTTAAGTGAAGCATAGAGAGCAATTCTAACAAGTAATGGCATAATTTTGGCTCTCTCAAATATGTGTGTACAGCAAGGATTGATGACTTAAAACACAAAATAAAACAAGCAAAGACACATATCATACAAGACTCTCCAAGCAAAACGCATATCATGTGACGAATAAAAATATAGCCTCGAGTAAAATACCGGTGGTCGTTAGAAGAAAGAGATGCTGCCACTCGGGGGCATCCCCAAGCTTATTTGGTTGCTCATTCTTGGATAATATCTTGGGATGCCGGGGCATCCCCAAGCTTAGGCTCTTCTATCCTTCTTTCATCCATCGTAAGATAACCCAAAACTTGAAAACTTCAATCACACAAAACTCAACGAAACCCTTGTGAGATCCGTTAGTAAAAGAAAGCAAACCACTACTGTAAGTGTTGTGTCAAACCTATTCTTATTTTGTTTTTGTATTATATATACTGTATTCCAACTTTTCTACGGCAAAAGCTCATCAAAGAAAACCATAGAGCCATCAAAATAAGCACACAAAACAAAGAAAACAGAATCTGTCATGATTGACTCATATGGTGGCTTAATTATTGTTCTAGGAAAGTGTTACATACCCTTCCTCAAAGGAAATTTGAACTTAATATTGCCTTCTTCCATATCAATCACTGCACCGATAGTGCGTAAAAACGGTCTACCAAGAATAATTGGACAAGACGGATTGCAATCAATATCAAGAACAATAAATCTATGGGCACATAGTTTATATTTGCAAGAATAAGAACATCATTAATTCTTCCCATAGGCTTTTTAATAGTAGAATCCGCCAAGTGCAAATTCAAAGAGCATTCTTCAAGATTGGTAAGGCCAAGCACATCACAGAAAGATTTCGGAATTGTAGAAACACTAGCACCCAAGTCACACAAGGCAAAACGCTCATAATTTTTAATCTTGACTTTGATATTAGGTTCCCATTCATCATGCAATTTTCTAGGAATTGAAACTTCTAATTCCAATTTTTCTTCCAAAACTTTCATCATAGCATCAACAATATGTTTAGTAAAAGCTTTATTTTGTTCATAGGCTTGGGGTGAATTTAGCATGGATTGCAACAAAGAAATACAATCAATCAACGAGCAACTATCATAATTAAAGTCTTTGTAATCCAAAAGAGTGGGCACATCACTACCTATAGTTTTTACCTCTTCAAACCCACTTTTATCAATTTTCTCAACAAGATTTTCACCCTCTGAAATATTGGGACGCCTTCTAACTAAAGTTGATTCTTCTCCAGACCCTTTTTCATCAATCTTAATTTTACTAAACAAGGAATCAATAGAAGAAACACCAATCATTTTAAGATCTTCATCACTTTTGCGAAAGAAATCACTAGAAAATGTTTTTTTCTAACAATTCTCTTTTAGCTCTAAGCATAGCGGTTCTTTTTCTTACTTTCATCCATAGAAACATAAATAGCTTTAATTGATTCATCTACTTTAGGCAAAAAAATCATCTTGAGATTTTCCACATCATGAGCAATTCTATCAACACTTCTAGACAAATCATCAATCTTATTCAACTTTTCTTCTATGGAAGTGTTGAAAACCTTTTTTGTGTTGATAAATTCTTTAATATTATTCTCAAAATCAGAGGTATTCCTATTATTATTGTAAGATTGATTTCCATAGGAATTACCATAATTATGAGAGGAATTACTAGGAAAAGGCTTAGGATTAAAATTACCTCTATAAGCATTGTTGTTGAAATTATTGCGAGAAATAACATTCATATCTATGGCATCACTATTTTGCTCAATCAAAGTAGACAAAGGCATATCATTAAAATCAATAGGAGAACTTTTACTAGCAACCAATTTCATAAGAGCATCAACATTTTCACTCAAAGAAGAAATTTCTTCAACTGAATTAACTTTTTTACTAGTAGGAGCCTTTTTGGTATGCCATTGTGAATAATTTGCCATAATATTATCAAGCAATTTGGTGGCTTAACCCAAGGTAATTTCCATAAAAGTACCACCCGTGGCGGAATCTAAAAGATTACGAGAAACAAAATTCAACCCCGCATAAAAAATTTGTATCATCATCCAAAGATTTAACCCATGAGTTGGGTAATTCCTTAGCATCATTTTTATCCTTTCCCAAGATTGTGCAACATGTTCATGTTCAAGTTGCTTGAAATTCATGATCTGGGTTCTAAGGGAAATAATTTTTGCGGGAGGAAAATACTTAGTGATAAAAGCATCTTTGCACTTATTCCGAGAATCGATACTATTGCGAGGCAAAGAAGAGAACCATTTTTTTGCAGAATCACGCAAAGAAAACGGAAATAATTTCATCTTGACCACATCATTGTCCACATCTTTTTTCTTTTGCATATCGCATAATTCCACGAAGGTATTAAGATGGGACGCGGCATCCTCATTAGGAATACCGGAAAATTGGTCTTTCATAACAAGATTCAGCAAAGCAGTATTAATATCACAAGTCTTCGCACTAGTGGCGGGAGGGGCAAGAGGAGTGCCAATAAAATCATTGTTGTTGGTATTTGAGAAGTCACATAGTTTGGTGTTCTCTTGAGTCATGATGACCACACAACAAGATTGCACTCAAAAACAGATCCGACAAGAAAACGGCGAACGAAAAAAGAGAGGCGAATAAAACGGCAAATTTTTGTGAAGTGGGGAGAGGAAAACGAGAGGCAAATGGCGAATAATGTAAATTGCAAGGAGATGAGATTTATGATTAGGAACCTGGTTATGTTGAAGATCCTCCCCAGCAACGGCGCCAGAAATTCCTTTTGATGTCGCTTGAAGCTACGTCGGTATTTCCCCAAAGAGGAAGGGATGATGCAGCACAGCGGCGGTAGGTATTTCCCTCAGATATGAAACCAAGGTTATCGAACCAGTAGGAGAACCAAGCAACACAACGTAAACAGCCCCTGCACACAAATAACAACACCTCACAACCCGATGTGTTAAAGGGGTTGTCAATCCCTTTTGGGGTACAGCACCTCAAGATAGGCAAAAGACGTGAGGTAAATTTGTAGTAGATTGATAGATCGAGCGCCAAATAAAATAAATAAGAATAGATTGCAGCAAGGTATTTTTGTATATTTGGTTTAATAGATCTAAAAATAAACGCAAGGAAAAAGTAGATCGCAAGGCAAATATATGAGAAAGAAGACCCGGGGGCCGTAGGTTTCACTAGTGGCTTCTCTCGTGAAAGATAGCAAACGGTGGGTAAACAAATTACTGTTGGGAAATTGATAGAACTTCAAATAATTATGATGATATCCAGGCAATGATCATTACATAGGCATCACGTCCAAGATTAGTAGACTGACTCCTGCCTGCATCTGCTACTATTACTCCATCGACCGCTATCCAGCATGCATCTAGTGTATTAAGTTCATGGAAAAATGGAGTAATGCAATAAGAACGATGACATGATGTAGACAAGATCCGTTTATCTATTGTGTAGATATAGATCCCATCTTTTTATCCTTAGTAGAAACGATACATACGTGCCGGTTCCCTTTCTGTCACTGGGATCAAGCACCGTAAGATCGAACACACTACCGGGCACCTCTTCCCATTGCAAGATAAATAGATCAAGTTGGCCAAACAAAACCCAAATATCGGAGAAGAAATACGAGGCTCTAAGAGATCATGCATATAAGAGATCAAAGAAACTCAAATAACTTTCATGGAATAAAAAGATATAACTGATCATAAACTCGAAGTTCATCGGATCCCATCAAACACACCGCAAAAAGAGTTACATCATATGGATCTCCAATAGACCATTATATTGAGAATTCAGCGAGAGAGAGAGAGAAAGCCATCTAGCTACTAACTATGGACCCGAAGGTCTACAAAGAACTACTCACGCATCATCGGAGAGGCACCAATGGAAGTGATGAACCCCTCCGAGATGGTGTCTAGATTGGATTTGGTGGTTCTGGAGTCTACGGTGGCTGAATGAATATTTCGTCGACTCCCCTAGGGTTTCTGGAATATTGGGGTATTTATAGAGCAAAGAGGCGGTCCGGGGGGCACCCGAGGTGGGCACAACCCACCAGGGCGCGCCTGGGCCTCCTGGCGTGCCCTGGTGGGTTCTCCCCTCCTCGGGACTCCCCCCAGGTGCAACCAGGGCCCAACTTCTTCCTTTTGTCCATAAAAAATCATCATAAAGTTGTGTGGCATTTGCACTCCGTCTGATATTGATGTCCTGCCATGTAAAAAACATGCAGAAAATAGCAACTGGTACTTGGCACTATGTCAAAAGGTTAGTACCAAAAATGATATAAAATGACTATAAAATGATTATAAAACATCCAAGATTGATAATAAAATAGCATGGAATAATCAAAAATTATAGATACGTTGGAGACATATCAAGGTCGCCGGAGTTGGAGACGACGACGTCGTGGGGCTACACCAGGGGCTCCAACGGGGTCGGACATCACCAGTGAGCCACCAGCAAGCTGCCTGAGGAGTGGGTTGAGCTCGGGAGGCACTGGAGTGAGGGGCTATAGGGAATGGTCGGCGAGCTCGGGTCGGGGCGGCGGCCAGAGGCCTGCCTGGCCGGGCTTCGGCTTATCTATGAGCTTGTGGAGGTCGTGGGAGGGAGATGTGATGCTCAGGGAGTCGGGAGGGGCTGTATTTATAGGCGAGCGAGAGAAGGGGATCAGGCTCTGTCGGGGAGCTTCTGGACACGGCGCCCAGCAAAGAATGGCGTCAGCGAGAGGGGGAGAAGGCGATGCAGCTCATGCGGGTACTATGGGAGGGCGGAGACGAGCACAGGAGCGAGGAAGGCGACGAGTACAGTGGCACGGGCGCACTGTTGGCTTGGCCGCGCCATGCCCGTGCTCGCTGCAGCAAGCTCCGGCGTTGGCGAGCACCAGGGAGGAGTTAAGAGGATTGGGACGATGATCGTGGCGCGGTTTGGCAAGTTGTGGCGGTCGGGGAAGCGAGCAGGAGCGCAACAGCAGCTCGGGCGCGTCGCAGAGCGCGTCGGCTGCATGCCAGCACGCCTGGACGAACACGGTCACCACGTGAACTATGACATCATACCGCGCTAAGCTTAAACTTCATGTCTGGTGTGTAGTCCTTGGTGGTTTGAGTGGTTCCAATACTTTGAATTGAACCCAGGAGCTGTGTGTGTGTAGTTTACTTCCTGGTAAGTTTCTGGACAGTAACTTGTGAGGTTAACTGTGAGTGATCCGGTAAGAGTTTAGGGCTGTGCTTTGGGGTTTAGCAATCTCTTAGGGATTTAATGAAGCTCAATAAAGATCAGCCTCAATGGATCAAGGAAAAACATACTTGTTGTGTAAAGTGCCTATTTTGTCTAGAACAGAAATGATTTTCTGTAGAAAAAATATCCCAAAAAGTTATGCAATATTTTTGCTCAGAGAGGTGCCCTAGGGTTCCAAGAATATTTGGGAATTTTCTCAGGATTTTTGGAGCAATAAAAATGAGGGTTGCTTTGGAGCATATGCTTCTGAAGTGAATTTCAGAGAAGGAAATGAATATTTTTCCTTGATGAAAAACATTCCTTGGGTCATTTTTGGTATTTTGCAGAGAAGGAAAGATGAGTTAGGGATGGATCGGTCACTTGGGTGAAAATCAAGGATATGCCGAAGTGTTCAAGTCCATTTGAATTGATTCAAAACTCCAAATACAAAGTAAAGGCAACAGAAGTCCAGAAAAAGAGAGAAGGAAAAAAACAGGCTGTCATATACGAATCTTTATTCTTTTAGCCCTCTAGATCGAGCAAATCCTCTAGAAGAGTAGTACAAGGCCCGGCCAAAAAGTTGCCCGATGGCATAAAGTACAACACCGATGAAATCAAACCAGATGGCGAACCGATTGCTCCTAAAAAGCATGCGCATAAATTTATTCATCAATGTGGAGTTATTGTTAGGGACCAAATCCCGATCACCATTCAAGAATGGAATAAGCCAAAGGAAGATCAGAGTTAGTTTTGTCGACGAAAGAGCAAAAAATCTGATTTGGGATACGCTCATGTCACATTTCACCCTATCAGAGTGTTTCACAGATGCAGAAAGGTAGAAACTCAACAAGTGTGCTCTTAAGAAGATAGCCACACAATTCCAGACTTGGAAGAAAAGATTATGGGCCAACTACGTCAACATAGAAAAGAAGACTCCAGAATTCACTGGACCACTGGAGACGGTAAAAGATCACTCGGACTTATTTGTGGAGTTCAAGGAATTGGAAGCAGCTAAGGAATGGTCGAGGAAAAACAAGATAAATGTTGAGAATAAAAAGTTTCACCATGTTCTAGGGCCAGGTGGTTACAAGACTGGCCAGCCTAAGTGGGATGAATCTGAGGAAAAGATGATTGCTGCAAGGGTCACTCCAAATACATTGGGTTGGCCCGACAGGTGCAGGACTTGGTTTTATGCACATGGGGGGAAGTTGGACCCAAAGACAGGGTAGACTATGAAGCAGGCAAGTCTTAAAGAAGCCCCGGACACTTTACTTGTTGCAATAGAAGATGCTCGAACAGGGGCGTTCCAGCCCGAGAGAGAGAACGACGAGCTTACACGCGGCCTCAAGAATCCTGAACACCCGGGATGAACATGAGGCAAAGGCGTTGTTCCATGGTTTGAGGGGTTTGCGGACTAGAACGACACTTACAGAAGTCATGCGAGAAAAAATAAGCAGGATGAAGACAAGAAGAAGCAGGATGCAGACCGGCTTCAAAAGATAGAATCAAAGAACGCAGAGTTGGAACACACTTTCATACGGCAGCAGGAGCAGATCGACACACTTAGCGAGCAAAGGGCGTCTCAGTGGCAGGAGGGTGCAGATCCAGCATTGGATAGTACCGTCTCATCTATGCCAAAAAGCAACATGGGTTCCACGGGGGTCCCGGCCGATGATGCACTGTTGGCTCGCTACCCCGTGGATGGTATCAAAGAGACGACAAGTTCTGAGCTACACATGAAACTGAAGAACATATCCATGAAGGTGGTGGTCGGCTTTGCTTTACCAAATCCCCCTGAAGCAACCTTCCATGGCAATCCGATTCCAGTTGGCTATGCTCGTGTCGGGGTGGATGAAGTGATGTCGGGATATGACTCACTAGAGCTTGACTTTCCTGGAGGTCAAGCGGAGCAGACACTGGGAGAAGTCATACGTGGTCTCTGCGTATGGAGAAAGGAATGCATCGTCTTTCCAAACTCGGCGTCAAGGCCACCGACTCCTCCTCCAAGTCCGCCGCGTCAACGGACTCCACCCCACCCCGAGACGGAGTGCAACACGAATCCTCCACCGCGTCATCTGACTCCATCCCACCCCGAGACGGAGCCCAGCGCGAGTCCGCACTACCGATCTCTACAGCGTCAGCGGACTCCCAAGCGGAAGGGAGGACCAAAGAAGAAACACGACCCTGCTGCCAAAAAGAAGTTGGCTTACGATTTGACTGGGGAGGAAACCAAAGAGGTCATGGCTGGCGAAGTGAAAACCCATTTTGCACCGAAACCGCCCCCGCCAAAGGAGAAAATACCTGAGAAAGTCATACAACACTTTGTGGATCTTGCTAAACCGGCTGTCGACAAAAGGCGAACAGACTATGAACACTCTATTAGCAAGTCATATCATGCACAAAAAATAAGGACGAGCCTTATAGGTAGTAACAAAAGTGGGAAAACTGTTCCCCAACTCAGAGAACGGGCAGTGCAAT
>NC_041381.1:689533854-689541953 GCF_002162155.2 Triticum dicoccoides | reverse complement strand
ACAATAACCGACGCTGCTAGAGTGATGGCTGGAGAGGCCGGTATCATTGTTGAACAACTCCTAAGCATCGAGGAAGTCCCCATGATGGAAGAGAAGGCACTAGCATGGAAATATGTCCTTGGGAACCCTCTGGTCAAGCCTGAGGAGGTCCCGCATCTATCAACGCAAATGCGCAGATTGCATGACTGGTACCTCCTGAGAGAAATAAAGGCCGGGCGAGAGAGCCTCATGGTGAAAGTCAAGCCAGAGCATTACTTCCATGGAAAATATTTGTGGATTGAGTTTCCAGAACTTTTTCAGTTATTCAATCAAGACACACTCAACAATCTCTCGTAAGTTGATATTGTCTCTAAGTGATTTCTTTATGTATTTAAGTCTCTAGCTCAGCTCGTTCATTGCCTGTAATTATCCTCACTATATTCTTTTGTGTGGTATTATGCAGAATGAAGATTTTTGAAATGAAAAGAGCTAGAGTCTATGGCATTGGGTTCATTGACCCATATACCGTTAATGGAATTGTGTTAAATAAGCACCCAGAAGGACACAGAGAATAGCTTGCTAATGTTTCTTATGGAACTAAATACCGAAACAGACATACTATTTCCTTACAACTTCATATGAGTGTTATTGTCTTGTACTACAAAATCTATTTTGCTTACTATATGTTAAGTGTAGTTGATGAGTTATGCACATGCCCGCTTATATAAACGTTTGCGCAGTTTCCATTTGATCTTGCTAATCATTAGAATTGATGAGGTAAAAGTTTAAGTACTGGACTCACTAACTAGAGAACCTAAAGAATACACCAGCCTGGAGTTGATGCTTGACAGGTATTTCAATCATTATCAAGTAATTAATAACTCATTTATTCATTTTCTTTGCCGGGTAGGGTTTGCAAAAAGTTCTTCCAAGAGGTTGTCGGTGCATGGGAACCAAAGCTGAAATGGTGGCGACCCAGGGTAATTAAGTAGTACTAGCTACGCCCGTGCATCTCTTTAATTCTAGTTTCAATACCATTATCATGCTTGATTATTATCTGATTGAATTCTATTCTCGTAAAGTGCATGAGGCAGGTGACGGGGAATAATTTATGTGCATACTACGTTTGCGAGAACATTCGCTTTATGACCGAAAGGAGCAGAGAGGCAAGAGATCTTTCGGTACGTAAACACAATTCACAATTCTTTTTATCATGATCTAATATATATACACACAACTAATGTATTCATATTGATCTCCTTCTTTAAAGATGTCGGAGATGCGGGATAGACTCCTACTAGAGGACCACATACGAGCACTTCAAGAGGAAATGGCGGGATTTTTGCTTGAGCAGGTCATAGCTCCCGACGAAGAATGCCATTTCACCTAATGTCTGCATGTAATGATCTGCAAATTTTAGGAGAAATTGTATATACCAACTTGTGTGTGTGTGTGTGCGCGCGCGCGCGTGTGTGGTCGTACAAGAAATTCTATGATATATGATTGGTTCTACGAGAAATCTTATTATATATTCATAACATGTACAGTATATAGCAGCGTAAAAAGAATTAAATGGAAAACATAAAATGAAAAATAAAAATAAATCATAAACCTTAAAACCCTAAACCTCTAGTTTCGGTTGGTGGCACCAACCCGGACTAAAGGTCCCCGGCCCCCGGCGCGCGCTGAGTGCCACGTGGAAGGGATTTAGTCCCGGGTCGTGGCCAACCGGGACTAAAGGGTGGGGGCCTTTAGTCCCGATTTATTAGTCCCGGTTGGTGACCCGGGACTAAAGACCTTTCCCAACCGGGACTAATGCCCGCTTCTCCACTAGTGTGCGTCTTTTATGTTCACTTCATATGTGCTCGCGAGCATGGCCGTTGGTTCGATCATTGAATTGGATCCAGATGAAAAGCAATGGATCAAGAAGAAAAGAGGGGAGGCACGCAAGCGAAGTGAAACAAAATGATTGAGAGCCATGTTTATGAATGGTAAGGGTCCAATAAAAGGTTGCTAGTGTGTTCTTGCATGAACAATCATCGAGCGCTTTGTATGGCCAAACTAACTGGTTGGTACCAAGTTGTCTAGATGGTATGCTATATCTATTTTGGTGTCTCCCTGTTTTATGTTTGTTGAAGAAACTGAAATAAGGAGTTCACAGCTGCTGCTGCTGCTGCTACTGCTTAAGGCTGACATGTAGAAAAAGTAAAGCTGTAGAAGAAAAATCTTCTGGGGAGCATGATGAAGTGCAGCTCACGCAACATTGGGATGGAAAACTAGTAGTAGTAGTACTTTTGCACCACCATAAGTACCCCCAAAAGAAATTATAATGAAGTTGCTCTAGGCCACCCTCACGTACGTGCTAAACACCAGCATCTTGTGTATAAATCTGATTCTGCTTCCTTGTAGCGATTTCACTATTCGCACAATATGAGACAAGTTCTCTACTTAATCAGTCGACTTGAAGGTCAAATATGTCAGGAACCAAACAAATTGTGGCACCAGCAGTGGGCTTAGAATCTGGTGAGGTAGTAACAAGCGATTATTTTCCCCGAAAGAGGAAAATGCAATATAGTAACCTGAAAGATCAAACTCGTGAAGCTCCTGTACGTATATATGTCTAAGTTGTATGCATCTAGAGTTTCTAGACATGTATGTGCTCTCCTCTGAAGCGATGATCATAGCAAAGCACGCATAATAGAGCTTTAGCGTAGTAAAGGTAGTACCACAGTAAATAAGCAAATGCTCATACGGATTACGCAGCTCGTAATACAAAAGCACATGATTCCAACGATCAGAATATAAAGATTCTATCTGGTTACACATAAAAATTGCAAACTAATTCAACTGCATCCTTATTCTAACACAGATAACAAAAATCTACATAGTGGACAGTGGGAACAACTCTATTCTAATAAACATAACCCAAAAATGAAAGGTCATACACAAGCTAGTCCTCATCCATGGTCTCAGGTTGGAGGTTGTGTCCCTGGTTTCAAGGGAATTTTGTGATCACACTCTCTAGGAAGAGGTAGTACTGTTAATTCTGTGAAAACTTCCTTATATTTTTCCAATAGAGGAGCAAGTTCAGCAGGGATAACTGGTCTGTGCATTGCTGATTCAGTGTCTTCTATTTCAGTCCGCAGGATATATCCCATGACGCCCTTCTGGAGCATCTTGTCCAATTTGAGAGCAGATATAATGCACTTTTCTTTAGGAAGAGTGTGATCAAAAAGTGTTACTGGAGAACCATTCTTTGTGACAATTAAAATCCTTTCTACTAGATCAAGACAGATAGGTCATAGGGCTGTAGCTATAAATCTAGTCCGCTCCCAATATGATGTCATAACTGCCTAGGTCAAGCAGTTTGAAAGAGCTAGAGAAGGATTTCCCCTGGATAGAGAAATTCCTGTGTGGAACTATGCTGTCAGATATCAAGTGGGCACCCCCAGCTACTGTAACTTTCTTTGGGGCCATAACTGTCTGATGACAATTGCTTTTTATGGCAAATTCTTTACTCATGAAAGTATCTGAGGAGCCACTGTCCACTAGGGCAACTGCTTGTTTACCATCTATCATCAGTAGCAAGGAAAATGTAGTTGGACCAGTAGTTCCCTCTGCTGCATGGTAAGAAATATACATGGCCTACTTAGTTTGGTCCTGCTCAGGTGTGTTAGGAGCAGTATGAAAGGCTTTCTCAGGAGATTGTATGTCCTCGGTACTAAGTTCTATTTCAGTGTCATCTTCTACTTCTTGCAATATGTGTAGTGTTTTGCCAATTTTGCATTTATGTTGTCTAGACCAAGGCTCTCTACAGTACCAGCAAGCTTTGGCATTTGGAAGAGGATTGTTAGGTTTTTCCTGTTGTACCTGCTGTGGGAGTGGAGCCAGTGGAAAATTATTTTTGAAGGGCTGATTATACTGTCCAGAGGTAGTTCTTTTGGCAGCTGCTGCTTTTTCATAGATCTTGGAGTACCAGTATGCCTCTATCATGCCAATGGGTTTGTGACCACACACATCATGTTTGATATCTGCTTTAAGGCCTCCAATATAACAGCTGAGCAGAAAGTTTTCCTGCGGACAGGGATGGTCTCTCTTCACTAGTGCAACACACTGTTCAAAACTGTCAGTGTAATCTGCTATGCTGCCCTTTTGCTGAATATTTTTCAGTGGCTCGACAGCCTCATGGACATTTGCTTCAGAGAACTTGTCTGCAACTAAATTACAAAACTGCTGCCAAGTAATCATTTGCCAAGGAACACAAATATTCTTTAACCAATTTGCTGCCCTGCCTTGCAGATGACCAGTTGCTAGGTTCACCCATTGATCATATGGTGTACCTGACATATCAAAGAATTTCTCACAATTAACTAGCCAGCCAATGGGGTCCTCTCCACTGAATAGTGGAATTTCCAGTCTAGGTCCTCTCAAAGTAGCTTCAGCAAAATAGGAAGGTCCTCCTAGCTGAGTTGCATGTTGATTTCTTTGTGCATTATACAACTGACCAGCAGCTTGGTACACTTGTGGCTGCATTAGACTGGTTGGAGTAGTAGTGTTGATAAACTGTCCTGTAATTCTGTTGTAAGTGTGTGGAGGAACATAGACAGGGGCTGACAGAGGAGCATAGTACCCACTATTGCCTGTAAAACCCATGGCTTGAGCCTTATCATTCTTGCTGATTTCTTGTGGAGCTATTCGAAATTGAGGATGCTCAGGTAGTACAGGTTGTCTGAGCGTAGTTGTGTGGGTACTGTCAGTAAACAAGTCTGCTGTTGGCAAGCTGGTTGTGGCTCCTGGGATTTGTGTGCTATGAACAGAACACTGTAGATCGAATGTTGCACTCAAATTCTTTGTGACAGCTGGAGCACTTGGTATACAGGCATATGATCAGCAGCTATATGTATGAGATGCTGGGGTGTGTTAATACCTGGGCCAGTGATAGGTGCTGCTGATGGCGTCACACACTCTGACTTAGTTGGTGAAACACTCTGCAGGATGAGGTTCAGTGTCTTTCTGAAGCTCAAAATTCAGATCGGCTAGTTTCTGTTCCACTCTCGGCATGGTTACCACCTCAGATCGTAATTGCTGTACTTCTGAGCGTAATTCCTTCAAATCAGAGAGCTCAGCCCGTAGTTCAGAGTGATCTGAACCTTGGCACGTGTGTCGGCCATCTTCAGATTGGATCGGTGCGAGAGACGGGCTATCGATCTCGCCCCAATTAACTCCGATCTGGACCCAACTCCTTGAGCATGAGTAGGAGGACCAGGAATTTTACAGGAATCACAACCTGCCCGCCTAGCTCCTGCCCTACGCCTTCAGGGACAGGAATTTTACCGCGAGGAGAAGATCCCCAAGCAACCTTCCAGGACTCGCTGACCTATGCCCGAATGAACTCCACCACCACGTTCGCCGCCACCGCAAACAGGGAGGGATGTTACAGGAGAGACCAACCCCTCGTCCTCCACTGCTCGATTCACCGCCGCAATGTCACCGTTGCCGAGAAATCGACTGGCTTCTGATACCTTTGTGAGAACTAAATCACAGGAATCACTCGATCTATGGAGGGGACTGAGAATATTTGGATTAATCGATGAAAGCGGAAGGTAATCAGGTAGCTGCACGGGAGGAGACCCGGCTTACAGTACAGTATCTAGGGTTCTAAGCTACAATAATGTCTGGAGTTGGTTTAAAGTAACAGTGTTACTGACGTTGGCGGTAAAGTACGGCAACGCCATCCGAGCCGCCCATCTTGGCTTACATGTCGTGCTTCGATCTCAGCCGTCCCTTATCTGAACTTCTCTGTTTCTCCTTGAGCGTCTGTTTCTTCAGTTCAGCAGTAGCAGGACTGGGTCCTGACAGATAACAAAAATCTACATACTAGACAGTGGGAACAACTCTATTCTAATAAACATAACCCAAAAATGAAAGGTCATACACAAGCTAGTCCTCATCCATAATCTCTCCAATCCACACATTCTCCAAATATATTTTTAAGAACTATATAAGGTACCAACTACCAAGTTGATCATGAGATGTTCGGTTTTGAAAAGAACAAAATTGGCGTCCTCTTGAAAAATCATCTGTATATGAACAGCTGTCATTAGGGCCCACCACTCTCAAATTTGTCAGAGCTTCTCCCTGTCCTGTTTCCTTGGTGGCGTCTCCCTTGTGCAAACTAACGGACTACCATCAGGAAAGCAGATTCCTGGAAGTCAAAATGACAACAAATGCAGCTTCAGCAAGAACTGACAGCATGACGACAACAAATGCAGTTGCTGCAAGAAGTGCCACTGAGATCATTTCAATTGCTTGAGCATAGGGAAAAGATGGAGATTAGCATTTGACAGATTGATCACTTTGCAGTTTGTATAATTAAAAGACTGTCTTATTTCTGCAATGATGTGCACTGATGGATATAACATGTTGCTTACGAATACCGAGGAACATGGAGAGTCAACTAACATGTTGTATCAAATTGTAACTGGGCTAGTGATCTATCAGATGAGCCCACTAAATCTTATTAATATGTTGTGCCGAATTGTAAAATAAAATACATAAAGTGTCATGCACGTGAAGAGACTTATTTATCATAGGTATTCAATAGACAGAGAGTCTGCTAGGCTGTGTTTCTCAATCCACAGAAGAAAGCGTTGTCAAGTAAAAATAATCAGAAGAACAAATAGAGAGGAGGATGCCAAGGCAATCAACAGAAAAAGAACATTAAATGCATGTAGTAATCTAGTACTATAGAGCCAAAGATATCCATAGTATATTAAGAAAATGAGTGTTTCATTATTAAATCATTAGACAGGAGGTGTTTGGATTTATATTTTTTGCAGGCTGCGGTATAACTTCAGGTATGGATACTGTAGCATGAACACAAAAACTGCCACAAGGTTGTATGAACAAAACAAAATAAATATTTGTCTAGCTTGAAAGATATATACAAAACGACAAATACGCTAAAGGCGCAGCAAGCGAAACTGTATAAACATATGACAATGGTAAATACTGTGCACTATGTTACTCTTCGTGAGACAAAAACATGCATACCATATCAAATGACAGAAGAATATTGTTTGTTCAGAAAACAAATAGGTCTTGTCAAAGGTCCAAGGCTCCAAATACAGTGTACCTTTGAGAAAAGGACCATCTCAATGAGCTCATACCTTGAGCTTGGTCTTCTCATCCAAGCTCCTGCTTGCTCATAAAAGTGAGGGTAGTGTAGTATTGTTTTCTTTCCTCGTAATTAAATAAATCTGTAACCAATAAACATTAATATTTCTGAACAATGTGACAAATAATGCAACTGAAAATGTTACGTCAATTCAAACAACGCAAGCTGATAATCAGTCAAGAGCAGACCAGACTGTCCTCCATGAAGTGGGTCCCTCAACATACCAGTGCTGTAACTCGACACTATACCAGCGCACATCACAACAACCCTCAAAACACACTTGATTAGAGGTACTTCTAGAAAACCAATCAAGTTCGTAATATAAAACTACTTTCAATATGCAGCCCAAATTTGTAGACAATATGAGCATGCATTTCGACCTACAGGCTACAGCTAAACTCAGTTTCTTCTCGGTCTAATCATCTAATGGAGCTATCCTGCATATCCAAATTTCGTACAAAATTATTTAACTGATATATGCCAAATCATTTTAGTTCTATTAATTACATAATTAAAATTGTAATTGCTGAAGTACATGAGGTATACTAATTCAAAGGGAAAACCTTAAAATTGATAGGGTGGTTCCATGGTTATTGATGGTGGATCATGCTATTAGATCTTTTGTTACTAAATTGAAAGGGATGCATTTTTTATTTATTTGCTGTAATGTAAATTGTATTTGCTGTAATGTAAATTGCATAAAGTTATTGTAAGAGCCTACCTGTCACTGAATTGTAGGTTCGGAGGATGGTTAGTTTAGCGTTGACAGACACGACAGTGGATTTTTTGTGGAATTGGGAAGAACAGGACATATATTGATTGGTTTGATAATTGTGAATATTTATGCTGTATCTTTTGGCATAGAAGTATTAAGAAAGCTTCTAATATGAGTAACAAGGTAAAAAAAAGAAAACTCAGGCATAACTCAAATCAAATATTATAA
>NC_041381.1:689500591-689533448 GCF_002162155.2 Triticum dicoccoides | reverse complement strand
AATGGGATAAAAGATGGCTCAAAACCTCTTCCAAGATGCAGTTTCTTGAATAAAGTGGCCGCCTTCCAAACTGCAGGTGTTGAAAAAAGTGCACACATGCCGACAAACTAGATCGCATGTCGAAACTTCATTCATGGGACCATGCCAGATAGCATCTGTATGAAAGCAAAAGATGAGATTATGGGAAGAATATCGAGCTATCAACTGGAAAATGAGATGTTACTTTTGCACCAAGCATGTTACAAAAAGGATACATGAGAGAATTATAAAAAGTTCAAAGGTGGCATAAATGTGTGTGCATGTGCATGTGCCTGCGTGGGGAAATGAGAACAGAGAAAACAGAGTCGTAAGGTGGCATAAATATGTCAGAGAAATTAGAATTCATACTCATTGGATTCTGAACAGGTAATTTATCATGTTCTCCAACAAAAAGGTATAATGTTTGTGCAATAACATCTGAATCTTGCTCTTGTTGAGAAAAAGAAACAATGAATATACATCAAATTCCATAAGTGCCAGTTTTGGGAATAAACATGCAAGATTCAGAACGAAGCATGAATGATCGCACAAATATTCCTCGCGGGATGTCTGCCAAGCAAGCTGTCAGTCTGTCACAATCCTGCATATCCTTTTTCTATCACAGAAATGAAAGAAATTCTGGACTAAAAGAGGTACTCCATGCTTTCATCTATACTAGTACTCCCTGATGAGTGGGCTTTGGTCATCCCCATATATAGTATCTAATTGATTGTATAATTAGTTGTTTATAATGGCCTTGGCGCTACACTTAAAAGTCTTGCACTATTAGCTGGCCGCCTTTTTTCATTGTTTCGGCTCATGCCTTAAGAGTATGTGTCTATATGCATGCAATTTATACACCGTCAGATGGGCTGATTTGGTGAGGCATACTTAAGTACCGTTGTATCTTGTTTGTTTTAGGCCGACTTATACCCCTGGTATTCTCAAAAAGGACCCGTTCTGTCAAAGGAGGAATCCCGATGAAGTAAAGGAGAAGGCAGACGATTGCTAGCCAAGAGGAGGTGACATTGCACCTGGGGAATGGCGTGTCTGCAAAGAGTCAAAGAACGAAGAGAAGGAACAAGCTCCAAGTTAATGTGGCTTAAGTAGGTGAACCACCAACGCAGCCTCTCTCCACCGGCTATTAATAGCCGGCCCCGCATTAGCACCCCAGGGTCAAAGAATTTAGCCAACTACAGGGATCAGGCCAACTCGGTTCTTCCACAACACAATGCACATCAGATCGATGCGGCTTAAGTAGGCCTACAGCAAGGACGACACTGTCTGTGCATCTACATGTGGGGCAGCATTTGGAAGTTTAGAAACTCCATAACAGGTGTGGTGAACTGAAAACTGTCAAGACTTCGGTGATACTCTCTGCGGATCAGGCGAAGGAGAGGCTGGAATCCTTCTGCCTGTATCTAACGAAGTACCTCCAAACCCCTCTACAAATCCTGGGTGGCTGATTACTGCCACACATGGAGGAATGCGGACGTTGCCTCCTGCTACTCCACTTCTGCCAGCCAACTTGTGGACAGCCTGAAGATCTCGGAGTTCAAACAGTCCCTGTCTGATTCACCTGATCTCGGCGCCCGTACCTGAAGGTGAAGCTCATCTCCAGCACAGCTTCGCCTCTGGAGATCTGCTGGTCCCCTCAGCCTGACACTACGCCCTCCAAATATCCAGGCACTCGAAAGGAATCGAGGACGAGCTCAAGCTGCTACCTGCCGTTTGACTTGTGCATCCTTTGCTCTACCACTCGCGCCTGCATGCGCTGCACGGGGACTTAGTCCATGTAGTTTTTTACTTCCCATGTTTCTTTCTAGTTTTCTAGTTTCATTTCCCTCTTTCTATCTGAACTCGGCCTTTTGGCCTTGCCTATACTTGCGACTATATGGTTTCATTCTGAGCTAATGAAACTGGGGAGGTTGCATCCCTTTTCATCTTTAAAAAAAAACCTCCAATTTTAGCTGTTATTGTCAAAAGTTTCTGCTGTGTGAAAAGAACTTCTACAACCAGTGATTGTGTCAAATTTCCATTAACCGAAAAGAAAACAAAAATTTGTTCTTCATTACAGTCTTCGATAGGTCATTATTGTCAGAGTGGTAAACAGACTAGGCATAATTTCATTTTCAGCTATCAACGATTTCAGTTGCACAATATATAAGCTAGTGCCCATCTCAAACAACCCGCATTACTCAGTTCAGTAAGAAAGTGTGCCCTGCAACGATAGAATATCAACCTAAACTCACGAAACTTCCGCACATGCGAAGCTATATATACAATTTAAATTTATATGTGGTTTTTAGATATGTGGTTCTTAGAGTGCACATTCATAGGACAAACTTTTCAACAAGCATCGATTAACCAAAAAAAATCTATTAGTATGATTGCCCCTAAGGACATGAAGGTCTTGACAAATACTCCCTCCGTCCCATAATATAAGAAGTTATTACATCCAATATACCCACATATTGGATGTAATAGCATCTTATATTATGTGACGGAGGGAGTAGGAATACAACCTTCTATACAGATGCTGCAATTTTTAACTAACCATCTCAAGTACACTATCTAAGAAAAATTCGGTATACATACACAATATCCCGACTCCAGTCTGACTACTTGAAAAAACAAATATACATAATATCCTTACCCCAGTATGATCTACACCACTTGAAAAATCAAATCATCAAACTACGCTTAGCCAGGTTTTGTAGGGTTCTATTGTTCTCAACGTTTAGCCCGATGCAACCTCATTTCCAATCATGAGCAGTGTTTTTATCACTAAGAATTTAAGAAAATACTGTTATGAAGAATGGAAGGTGAGAAAGGCACATATGAGATTTATATTAAAATATATCCACGATATTATTAGCGTGTATTGCCTGGGAGATAGATGGGAAGCCAGGCTTTGAGGCAAGCACGGAAGATATAAGGGGCGCTGAAGAACCTGCGCATCAAAACCCTTGCTGAATTAGAGCAAAATAGTCTTACCTGGTGAGAAGGATAGGCAATGGTGTAACTGTTGGAACCTTCTTCATCCCTCCTGAACCAGCAGTCCAGGACCAGCAAGATGTGCTGTAAAAATTCGAAGTTGTCAGACTGCTCCTTGAATAGGATCTTCTGTAGTCTTGCAGAACCACCAAAATCCTGCAAATGTAAAGTATAAGTGTGGCCAAGACAAGAATATGGATTGAAATAGAGTTGTCAAGGTATCAGAGAATAGTCTTCAAAAGAGAAATATTTAAAAATATATCACCATACACAATCTGCTTGTAAATTTGTGTATCACCGAGAGTTAATATGTGAATAGTATGTATGTATACAGAAAAAAAAAACTTAAAACAGTAACAGGTGGGAAAGTAATTCCTGTAAACATCAAGAATGTTTATCCTGCCGATCTTCCATATTAAGCTTCTTAGCTAAGCCATTGTAATGAGCAATTTGCTGAGAGCGTCAATAAATCTGCCATAAAAAAACTAAGCAAACAAAACCAGAAAGGCATGGACAGGAGATTGGAGCACTGTCCCACAAACTCAGCATCTTCAATTCTGGAAATCCATAGGAATCCATGGGAAGCGAAACAAAGAAGGCAAAAACTGTGACTGAAGTACTAAACAGATGAAATCACAAAGCCTAAATAGTTGTTAGAAGACGCACATCTAGATCATCCTCATAATCCAAGAGAAGCAGCAAAGAATGCATCTAATCAAAGAAAACCAATGTAGCAAGTGCACAAGATTATCTTTTACAAAAAAACAAACATTAATTATTTCCTATGAACCCAAATAGAGCTGTGTATGCACCAATGGATCACGTAAACAGATGATGCTAGATACATCTTATAGGAGAAAGAAATGTAGCAACAAACGGCTGAACCTATAACGTAACCTGGTTCTACTCTGAGTAAAAGATGATCTCTACCAAAACCATGAAACAAGAATTTGCTATCTCCAAGCAAAATTATTGTTGAAGTTGCGATCTGAGACACCATGGACAGTAATACAAATATTGATCTAAACTTTCATGAACACTAACTTAGATCTCTCATTTCTTGGTGGTTGCTGTAATTTTCCCTTCTCTTCCACCTAACTTCTATCTTATTTGCTTAGATCACCGAGGTCCTACTTTCAACGAGACCTGCAAGAATTGCTATTATCAGAGTAATGCACAACAGTATAACAAGAGAGAATATGAAGAAAAAAACTGTAAGAAGAACAAGCAGACAGCACACTAAAAACTTAGCCTCTCTATGTTCTGTTCGACTGGACACTGACCACACAAATGAGAAATGTATAGAAATTGTTCGAGATCTGAGAGTAAAGGATGCACATATGAACCAAAGCGGGATTACATTATGGTACTTAAGTTAATGGATCATCACAGCCAAGTGATGAATTACATGGCCAAGGTAAATTTCAAATAACTTGACACAACCAAACATAGTGCAATCATAGCATTGTGTTCTCCTGTTCACTCTGAAATTGGAACTCGGAGCAGTCTTTAATTTCTTCAGAAGGATGTCACTCAGAATAATCTCAAAACAATTGCAATGAAGGAAATTAGCACCGTTGTCACCCTCTAAAACTAAGTTTGGGTAATAAACATTTCAGATGGGCAACAACTATCAATACAGTAGGTACAAGTACAATGAGAAGGAAGTAGTGTTGGGGTCAGAGAGAACCTAGGGAGTTCAAGGTACATGCTTATCTATGGGCCACCTCTTCTCTTGTCTTATTAAGGCTAAATCTAAGAGAAAAAACAGACGAATAAAAAGTACTTGAAATGTGGGATACATGAATTTTCAGCCTAGAAGTTCTGTAATACTAAAACAGTGAGTCAAACTTCCCTTGTTGTAGATTGCGAGTTATCAACAGGGAAGGAAGGGCTGGTGGGAACTGAGCATGCAAACCAAGTTCATAGTAAACCACTTCAAGAAAAGAACCATGCCAGTGAAAAATGATGAACAACTCAGTAAATATCTGAATAGGTTAAACTAGCTGGGGACTGCTACACTAAAGAGCTGCCGCATACATTTACTCAGTCTATTACACAGCTCGAACCATGATCCAAGATAAGTTGATGATTTTGCACAACCCTTTCTGACAAGCTCTCCTAGTGCTAGGGACAACACTGTAAGAAGAAATCACAGTATTTAATGAACTTATCTAGAACTCTGGATCTATCACCAAACTATGGCCAACAGTTGATTGCTTGTACATGTCTATCTCTGGGATCCTGGACTATGGCAACACTGGATCCGAGACGACAGCATCTTTATCTCTGGGATGAGAGCATGGTGCAAAGTTCTCCAATTTATGTTGTTACTGTCAAAAGTTTCTACCATGGGCAAAACGAACAAACTGTTTCTCTTTGTTACAGTCTTCAATAGGCCATTATAGTGTAAACGGATTAGGTATGACTACATTATCAGCTATCGCTAACGATTTCAGTTTCACAATATATGGCTAGTGATCATCTCAAACAACCTGCATTACTCAGTTCAGCAAGAAAGAGTGCCCTGCAACAATATGAATAATTGAATATCAATCCAAACTCACAAAATTTCCACACATAAAAAGCTACAGAATGTACATTTATATGTAGTTTTTAGATATCTCATTTTAAGAGTGCACTCATTCATGGGACAGACTTTTAAACAAGCATGGATTAACCAAAAAAATTATTTGACTATAGTATGATTGCTCCTAAGGACATAAGGTCTTGTCAAATGGGAGACACAACCTTTAATACAGATGCTGGAACTTTTAACTAAACTTCCCAGGTACACTACCTAAGCAAAATCTCGGTATATATTGATAATATTCTGACTACGGTATGATCCACACTGCTTAAAAATCAAATCATCAAACTACACTTAGCCAGCTTCTGTAGGGTTCTACAGTTCTGACTTTACAATCAGAGGTCTACGCTTAGCCCAGATGCAACCTCATCACCAATCATGAGCAGTTCTACATTTCCTAGGGAGTAGTCCAAAATCCATAATCATGAATAGATGACTTCATGTGCACTCTGGTAAGCCAGAAATAGGACTTAGTACTATCAACACACAAAGTATCTAACAACTCTCTTCTAATGATAGCATGACTCAAATGTCCATATTTTAGCTTAATATCTAAAAGATTTTCTGCACACACAAAAAATAGCTATCCTGGTGAGCAGCAAGACAAAGAGGAAAAACTAAATCCTGACAAATAAAGCAAGTATATAAGATATTGATATAGCTAAAGTCAGCTATACCATATACTGTGTTAGTCCTTCCACCTTCCAACTTTGCAAAACTGAAGTCAACTATCTGTCACACATAGAAACATGTGCATTAGTAAAACAATGATGCTATCTAAACTCCTGTCATGTGAATTATTCATTTAGTTCAAAATACTAAGGAAGAATCAATATTTGGTCTTATATACTCTAGCTGCAGTCAGGGGTGAATTTACGTGTAAGCTGTGGGGTCAGCCTACTCCACAGCTTTTTTGAAAAACAGCCTATAAGGCTATAAGTATTGTTGATTTACTGTTTACTATGAAGAAAAAAATAAAAAAAATACCATTGACCCCACAGATTATTGTGGCTGGGGCCGCCACTGGCTGCAGTGCTAGTCTAACATGATTATTAGTTTTACACTAAAAGTAGTTTATTAGTAGTACCAAAAGGGAGGAGGAAGGAAACCATGCTGTGCTACAGTAGGGGAGGTGGTCCGGGAACGGGCGCACCATAGCCATGGCTGTGCCGAGCGCCTTCCTTCACTAGCATCCGCTGTTTCTGAGAGGGCACACGCGTGGACCTCCCGTTCCTGCTCCAAATTAATAAATGGCAGTTTCCTGTTGAGAAAGGACATAAATTAAAAGCTTCTTGAATCTGTTTCTCTCTTAATTGAACACAGAGTGGTCTTTAATTTCTTTATTTAGGAAGGATGGCATTTAGAATGATCTCAAAACAATTGCAACGAAAGAAATTAGCACCATGTCACACGCTAAAACCAAAGTATGTGTAGAACATTCCAAACGGATAACAACTATAAATACAGTAGGGACAATTTTGAGTGAAGTAGTGTTGGTGGTCAGAGCGAACATAGGTTTCAAGGCACATGCTTATATATGGAACATAGGGTTTCAGGGCACATGCTTATATATGGGCCACCTCTTTTTTTGCCTGAAGGCTAAATCATAGAGAAATATCAAACAAATAAAAAGTAATCAAAATGTTGGATACATGGGTGTTCAGCCTAGAAGTTACTGTATGTAATACTACTACACAATGAGTCAAACTTCCATTGTAGTAGGTTGCAGGTTATCAACAGGTAATGAAGGGCTGATGGGTATTGAGCATGCAAACCTGTTCATAGTAAGCCACTTCAAGAAAAGAACCATGCCAATGACAGTGAGAAATGACAAACAAGCAACTCTGTAAATACCTGAATCGGTTTAACTAGCTGGGGACTGCTACACTAAGGAGTTTCTGCATGCATTTAATCATTTAATCGTGATGAGCATAACTGAGATTTGTTGCAAATTGCAACACAAGCATATAGTGCAGACAGATTAAAAGGGATCGGCATGGTGCTAATTAAAGGGAGTACACCGCGTCATCAAATCGAGCAGCTTCGCCAGGGGCGTTGGGGGTGGAGGGGAACGCGTCGAGACAGGAAAAGTGGGAGGTGGGTGCAACGGGGAAGGGGAAGACAGATCTACCTCCAGATGTCAGCCTGTAGCTGCAACGGGGACAGCCACCCCATGGGGATCGGGGACGGGACAATATCACCCCGGCGCCGGGAACGGGGACGGGTGGTGGGGGCGTTGCGCGGGGAAGGGGAAGACAGAGCCATCCCCGGTCGGGGAAGTCCACGTTGCGGCGGAACCTACCAGAGCACGCCGGGGAAGGGAAGTCCGCGGCGAGATTGGTGTCGCTGAAGAGCGCTGCGCATACAGCCATACAAGGCTCGAACTGCGCGAGGGGAGATGGTTCGCAGCCACGCAGGAGAGGAGGGCCGCCGCCGCCGTCGCGGGCCACGTCGGTGGAGCCGGAGCCGGAGACGCCGGTCCGGGAGGCAGTATGAACGGGAGTTGGGCTGGGCTGGACTGGCGTGTGCGGAGGGCCGGTAAGAGCTGGCCTTCTCGTGGTTGGGACCCATTGGTCGGTCTATGTTACTCGAACTTGCATCGCATGGTTTTTTTTTTTTTTTGCATGGTAATACGTGTCTCATTTATCTCTACTCCTAATGGAGCAGTTGGTAGTCTCGCTTTCAGGTTTTTTTTTCGTCACACCTACTATGGTTTTTTTTCGTCCCACCTACCATGGTTTTTTTTCAACCGGTTTTTTTCATCACACCATCCCCACCCCTACCCCACCCCATTCACCGCACGCAGTCAGGTTCCGTTTCCCCCCTTACGTCCCCGATTCATGCATGACAATCAATTCTTTTCAAACGCAATCATGCATGACAATCAATTCTTTCCAAACGCAATCAATTAACTTAAGGTAACCAGACACAATCAATTCAATAAAACGGAGCGATATCTCGGGCGATTTTCTTGCTCCCGATATATAATGGTGCTAGCCAATCTGTTAACAAATGAGAAGGAAACAATCACGTGTATGTAGGGAAGATAATCGTGGAGATTGCAGGGCAGTTAAGGCTGTGCGTCACATGCAGGAAGGATTTCCCAAGTTCAGCGAAAGAGAAGGAAATCTGAGTTGGTGAATAGTCTCCACGATTTATTTTCGTCTGGCTTTTTTTCGTCTGGTTTTTCTTCGTCCCACCTCCCACCACCACCCTCTCACTGGTTTTCCTCTTTTCTCGTCTAACCGGCAACACCCAATGTATTTATGGTAATCAATCACAATTAATCCACGTATGGTAAGGCTATAAACTCAGAAATCTCAAATATGATTATTATAGTAATAAATCCATCCAGGTATGGTAAGGTCATAACTCAGGAAATTTCGAATATGGTAATTATATGGCAATAAATCAATCCAGGTATGGTAAGGCTATAAATATAAAGGAAAACTATTCCTGTGAGACGTCTAATACATGGCTTTCGTCAGACCAGCATCTCAGCAATCGTTTTGGAGCCATGCATCCAACAACGCCTGGCTGTACTATATAACCCCTCCGAATCATCCTCACATCCACCATCAAACCCTAATCAACTACCTCGCCACCCTCTCTGCCAAACCTGCCATCTGGATCCTCCTCGCTTCAACCTCGCTCTTATCGCACCACCGCATCTACGTTCGACCAGCAAGTCCTCTGGCAAGAACGCACACACCATGTCGCCTTGATGGCTAAGCATGTGCATGTGTGCTTCATGCCCCCACAATCTGGCCGGTGTGGCACTGTAATTTCGCCGGTGTGCAGACCTTCGTTTCCTCTGCTACTCCTCGTCAGATATTTTGTAGTTGCTGCTTGAAGTGGTATGGTCGTGCTCTGCTCGTTGAAGCCTGTAATTGGGGCTGCATGCTATAGACTCATGAGGTCCCTTTTCAATGTGGCTGCGTGGTAGCGATGCTCTCATGCGTGCTACGTCGGCTGTGCTCCAGCGGTCTTGCATTTGGCCGGGTTGAAGTATACCATATGTGTAGTAGCCACACGTGATTCAGATTTTGTTCACATTGGAAGTACAAGTGATTGTTGTTGGAAACAAATTTCCACCCTTTTGGAAGCATAATTTTCTTCGGTCAAAATGTATATGTAAAATTATTGGTATACTTTCTACCTGCAATTCAATTACCTATCAATGGTGTATCCAACATTGCTCTATTTTTCTTCCTACACATAAGAAAAATCTCTATTCCTAAGGGAGCAGTTGGTAGTCTCGCTTCCAGGTTTTTTTTAGTCCCACCTTCCACGGTTTTTTTCGTCCTAAAAAAATCTACGAAATTTCGTAGGTTAACCAGGGACAACTCCCACCTCCCAGGTTTTTTTCGTCCCACCTCCCATGGTTTTTTTTGGTACCTCGTCCCACCTCACACTAAGCCGCCACGAACCGCAAAAACCGCCTACCATAGCCAAATCAACAAATCTCTCTCATTAATGCAATTTTCTTTAGGAAACAAATAATGGATTCTTTCCTACCTTAGCCAAATCAACGGATCTTTTCTATTAATGCAATTTGCTTTAGCAAACAAATAATAGATTCTTTCCTACCTTAGCCAAATCAACGGATCCCTCCCATTAATGCAATTTGCTTTAGCAAACAAATAATAGATTCTTTCCTACCTTAACCAAATCTATGAAATCTCATCATTAATGCAATTTGCTTTAGGAAACAAATAATAGATTTTCAGGAAACAAATAATCTCTAATCTCTAATAATTTCTACTCCTAATGAAACAGTTGGTAGTCTCCTCCCACCTTCCATGGTTTTTTTTGGTACCTCCTCCCACCTTCGCTGGTTTTTTTTCGTGGATTTTTTTCATTCCCTCCCCTCACTTCATCGGTTTATTTTCGCGTCACCCTCTCACACAACGAAAGAAATCTAAACAGATCAGAACTTTTCATACTGGCGCAAGTTATTTAGTAATGTAGAATCAATCACGAACAATCTCTAAAGATCAAATCTAAATTAACTAACCTTACCTTAAATCACTCAGTTACATTAATTAGAAAACAAATAATTGATTTTCAAAAAATCGCTCAATCACGTAAACCTTACCTTAACTCACGGATGGTAATCAATCTCCAAACAAAGGAAACAATACATCGAGGGAGCAGTAAATAAACTCCCTTTCTTATGACATGTATATGATCTTTCCTTCCCTCTACGTTGTCGAGCGTTCTTGATTCTCGAGGCTGATGCTTGGCTGCGTCACTGGGTCGCGACGGTGCTGGAGGACGAGGACGGCGAGGCCGGGTGCCGCGGCACCGCGTTGGCCGCGGCCGGTGAAGGGGGCAAAGAAGGGCGGCTTCCCTGGCCCTGGCCATGGCCGTGACCCTGTGAGTTGGTGCGGTGGAAGTGGCACTTGAAGGACATAGCGTGGGTGGCCGACGCGCAGACGCGCTTGGAAGCGGGCCCGTGGCCCGTGCCGGACGGCGCCGACGCCGACCCGGGCCACCTCCTCCGCGTATTCTTGGAGCTGTGGCTGGCCGATTTACATAAAATTAATTCCCTCAGTTGTGGTGGCAAATATAATACACATAATCCATATTGTTATGTACTAGCTTGTGTGTGTGAAATAGATGGATTATGGTCCCGTACCCAATAAGATGGATATGTGTGTGTTAGAGAGAGAGAGAGGGAGAGGGGGAGAGAGTGAGGAAGAGGGAGGCAGAGAGTGTGTGTGAGGAATTGATGATAAAAAAGGTCGCCAATGTCACTTGATATATATGAGAATATTAATATTGAACTTTTAAAGTTAATGTGGCCCCGTTGCAACGCACGGGTGTTCTTCTAGTATCATATAAGGATCATAGTACAAGCCACGTGCATACCGACCTGACAATACTGAAAAGACAGCAGAACACTAGCCTTTGCACATAGGAGCACCAGCCAAGAAGTAAAATTACAAACAAGACTGAAGAATCCTCTGAGCTTGGCACCAACGTCCGTCGCCTGCCTCTGGCACCACCATAACAGCCACCAAAGGAGAAAATGACAGATCACCTTCACACCCGAGCTCGACGCGGCTCCATCGCTGATATGCAGTGCGCTGTACAACAGAAACTCAAGCAATACGGTCACTGTGTACGGTGTAACGTGAAAGTACGGTCACTGTGCGTCGTAGACTGCTCGTACACCACCTGTTGACCACCTGACTCCGAGTCCGCGCGCCAGGTGTCACGTGGAGAAGCGACCCGATGGCATATTTGCAAACCCACCCCCCACGTTGCGTGAAAAATGCCCGAAGCCCGGCCCTCCCACGTCTCTCCACCTCCCATGTCTCTTCGTTCTTGGTCGAGGCGATCAAATCAGCGGAAAAAGTGACGAAGGTGTGGTGCTCGCAGGCGCCGTGTTCCGGCGTCGTGGTCGGAGCAGCAGGCGCGGAGTAGTTTCTCCTCGCGGTGGTGAAGAGGAGGTGCTGCCGCCATGTCTCCTATTCGTCGCCCCGACGGAGCCCCTGCCCCTGTTTACCGTAAGTTCAGATTTTTGCGTAAATCTTCTTCTTTCTCTTCCATTCGAGTTTGATAGGGCTGGCATTGTGTTCGCCTACGGTATGTGGTAGTATTTATCGTGTCTATGGAGATTTAGGTTTAGGGTTTCCCGAACCGAATTGGGGGTTTCTGATAGGGTTTTAGGTTCTGGTCGAACGGTTCAAATTTTCATCGATTCCGCATGAATTCTTGTTTGTAAGGCACTGCAATATGATTTATGTACCCGTATGTGCACCTTTGTTGGAATAGGTTTCGATTTTGATCTATGGTTTTTGGAGAAAATTGGGGGTTTCTGGTACTTTGTACTGTTCTGTTCAAAAAGGTCATTTTTGGTCAATTTTAACAGAATGAATTATGCTTTGTTGTTGCAGGAGCAAGAAGTGAGAAGTTCTCAGTGCAGTTTCATCATGGTGGTTTTTTCATGGGTGAAGGAAGCAACAAGGCTTATGTTGATGGACATCAAGTTTGGTATGACAGTTTGGATAAGCTCACCTGATCTCCAATAGTGGTCGAACATTTAGTAGAAGAGATAGGCTGGGAGATGGCTGACGGGCTGAAGGCATATTATCATATCCAAATACTTGACATTAGTAGGAATTCTTTGAGACTTATTAGTTCTGAGGAAGATATTGATCAAATGATGACATTTCTATCAATTGGGCATCATTTTTTCAGTATTTATCTTGATCATGATGACAACTTGATTACTAAGAAGGTTGTTGATGATGTGGTCCAATTTCCAAGGGCTCAACTTCCACCAGTGTTTAGCCCTTCAAAATATGGTACTAGTACTAATCCTCGAAGTAGCAAGCCTGGAAATTCAGAAGAAGATTGCCCTATACCAATTCAGGTTGTTTATCCATACAATGTGCTAGACAGGGAAGAAGATGGCAATCCATTCATGTTTATAAGAAGGCAGCGCACATTTGGTGAAGGAGCAGAGGAGAATGCAGAGCAACAAGGTGAAGCAGGGCAACATGAAGATGTAGAGCAACATGAAGATGCAGAGCATGTAGGGCAAGAAGGAGAAGCAGAGCCACATGAAGATGCAGAGCATGTAGAGCAACAAGGAGAAGCAGAGTAACATGAAGTAGATTAAGATGCAAAAGCACAACAAATCAGGAGTGCCAGAGCAAATAAGAGATGTTATGAAGGCAATGTAGGAACAGATAGTGACTCAGATGACGGTGACTTTTGATCCTGGTGACATGGTGATAGTTCAGTTATGGAGATGATGACCTTTATGCTGACAATGTGGATGGGGATGAACCAGTTTAGAGCAAGGATAAGGTGAAGCAGAAAATAGCAACTATTGCAAAATATAAAGGAGTTGCAGGGCAAGGAAAGGAAGAAAACATGCCAGAGTATGAATCTAAAGGTGAAGATCTTTGGGAACCTGACTCAGATGATGAAGTACAAACCAAATTTAGAGCTAGAAAGGAGGATTTGACTTGTCCAAAATTTCATGTTGGACAAGTGTTTGAAAATGTTGATTTGCTTAGGAAAGCAATTAAGGAATACAACTGCAAGACCAGAGTTGTTGTAAAGTTACCAATGAATGATAGGAAGAGAGTCAAAGCAGTCTGTGATGATGATGTTGGGGAACGTAGCAGAAATTCAAAAATTTTCCTACGTAACACCAAGATCTATCTATGGAGAGACCAGCAACGAGTAGAAAGGGAGGAGAGTTTGCATCTACATACCCTTGTAGATCGCTAAGCGGAAGCGTTCAAGTGAACGGGGTTGATGGAGTCGTACTCGTCGTGATTCAGATCACCGATGATCAAGTGCCGAACGGACGGCACCTCCGCGTTCAACACACGTACAGCTCGACGATGTCTCCCACGCCTTGATCCAGCAAGGAGAGAGGGAGAGGTTGAGGAAGACTCCATACAACAGCAGCACAACGGCGTGGTGGTGATGGAGGAGCGTGGCAATCCTGCAGGGCTTCGCCGAGCACCTACGGGAGAGGAGATGTGTCACGGGAGGGAGAGGGAGGCAACCAAAGGCCTTAGGTCTGATTGCTCCTCCTTTTCCCCACTATATATAGGGCCAAGGGAGAGGGGGGAGGCGCAGCCTTGCCCCCTCCTCCAAGGAAGGGGTGCGGCTAAGGATGGGGAGGAGTCCATCCTCCCCAAGGCACCTCGGAGGTGCCTTCCCCCTTTAGGACTCTTCCCTTTTTCCTTTATCTTGGCGCATGGGCCTCTAGGGGCTGGTGCCCTTGGCCCATGAAGGCCAAGGCGCACCCCCTACAGCCCATGTGGCCCCCCGGGGCAGGTGGCCCCACCCGGTGGGCCCCCGGGACCCTTCCGGTGGTCCCGGTACAATACCGATGACCCCGAAACTTGTCCCGATGGCCGAAACAGGACTTCCTATATATAAATCTTTACCTCCGGACCATTCCGGAACTCCTCGTGACGTCCGGGATCTCATCCGGGACTCCGAACAACATTCGGTAACCACATACAAGCTTCCTTTATAACCCTAGCGTCATCGAACCTTAAGTGTGTAGACCCTACGGGTTCGGGAGACATGCAGACATGACCGAGACGTTCTCCGGTCAATAACCAACAGCGGGATCTGGATACCCATGATGGCTCCCACATGTTCCACGATGATCTCATCGGATGAACCACGATGTCAAGGACTCAATCGATCCCGTATACAATTCCCTTTGTCTAGCGGTATTTTACTTGCCCGAGATTCGATCGTCGGTATCCAATACCTTGTTCAATCTCGTTACCGGCAAGTCACTTTACTCGTTCCGTAACACATCATCCCGTGATCAACTCCTTGGTCACATTGCGCATATGATGATGTCCTACCGAGTGGGCCCAGAGATACCTCTCCGTTTACACGGAGTGACAAATCCCAGTCTCGATCCGCATAAAACAATAGATACTTTTGAAGATACCTGTAGTGCACCTTTATAGTCACCCAGTTACGTTGTGACGTTTGATACACCCAAAGCACTCCTACGGTATCCAGGAGTTACACGATCTCATGGTCAAAGGAAGAGATACTTGACATTGGCAAAGCTCTAGCAAACGAACTACACGATCTTTGTGCTATGCTTAGGATTGGGTCTTGTCCATCACATCATTCTCCTAATGATGTGATCCCGTTATCAACGACATCCAATGTCCATAGCCAGGAAACCATGACTATCTGTTGATCACAACGAGCTAGTCAACTAGAGGCTCACTAGGGACTTATTGTGGTCTATGTATTCACACGTGTATTACGATTTCCGGATAATACAGTTATAGCATGAATAAAAGACAATCATCATGAACAAGGAAATATAATAATAATACTTTTATTATTGCCTCTAGGGCATATTTCCAACAGTCTCCCACTTGCACTAGAGTCAATAATCTAGTTCACATCGCCATGTGATTAACACTCACAGGTCACATCACCATGTGACTAATACCCAAGAGTTTACTAGAGTCAGTAGTCTAGTTCACATCACTATGTGATTAACACTCAATGAGTTTTATGTTTGATCATGTTGCTTGTGAGAGAGGTTTTAGTCAACGGGTCTGAACCTTTCAGATCCGTGTGTGCTTTACAAATCTCCATGTCATCTCCTAGATGCAGCTACCACGCTCTATTTGGAGCTATTCCAAACAACTGTTCTACTTTGAGCTATTCTAAATTATTGCTCCATTATATGTATCCGGTCTCTCTACTCAGAGCTATCCGGATAGGTGTTAAGCTTGCATCGACGTAACCTTTACGACGAACTCTTATACCACCTCCATAATCGAGAAAATTCCTTAGTCCACAAGTTACTAAGGATAACTTTGACCGCTGTCCTGTGAGCCATTCTTGGATCACTCTTGTACCCCTTGACTGACTCATGGCAAGGCACACTTCAGGTGCGGTACACAGCATAGCATACTGAAGAGCCTACGATTTAAGCATAGGGGACGACCTTCGTCCTTTCTCTCTATTCTGCCGTGGTCGAGCTTTAAGTCTTAACTTCGTACCTTACAACTCAGGCAAGAACTTCTTCTTTGACTGGTCCATCTTGAACACCTTCAAGATCATGTCAAGGTATGTGCTCATTTGAAAGTATTATTAAGCATTTTGATCTATCCTTATAGATCTTGATGCTCAATGTTCAAGTAGCTTAATCCAGGCTTTCTATTGAAAAACACCTTTCAAATAACCCTATATGCTTTCTAGAAATTCTACATCATTTCTGATCAACATATACTCATCAGAAATTCTATAGTGCTCCCACTCACTTCTTTGGAAATACAAGTTTCTCATAAACTTTGTACAAACCCAAAATCTTTGATCATCATCAAAGCATTCATTCCAACTCCGAGATGCTCACTCCAGTCCTTAAAAGGATCGCTGGAGCTAGCATACCTTTTAGCATCCTTAGGATCGACAAAACTTTTCTGATTGTATTGCATACAACCTTTCCTTACAAAAACTAGTAAGGAAACTTGTCTTGACATCCATCTGCCAGATTTCATAAATGCAGCTAATGCTAACATGATTCCAACGGACTTTAAGCATCGCTACGAGTGAGAAAATCTTATCGTAGTCAACTCCTTGAACTTGTCGGAAAACACTTCGCCACAAGTCGAGCTTCATAGATGGTGACATTACCATCCACGTCCGTCTTCTTCTTAAAAGATCCGTTTATCTCAATGGATTGCCGATCATCGGGCAAGTCCATCAAAGTCCATGCTTTGTTCTGATATATGGATACTATCTCGGATTTCATGGCTTCTAACCATTTGTCGGAATTCAGGCCCACCATCGCTTCTCCATAGCTCGTAGGTTCATTGTTGTCTAGCAACATGACCTTTAAGACAGGATCACCTTACCACTTCGAAGTAGTACGTGTCCTTGTCGTCCTACGAGGTTCGGTAGTGACTTGATCTGAAGCTTCATGATCACTATCATAAGCTTCCACTTCAATTTGTGTAGGTGCCACAGGAACAACTTCCTGTGCCCTGCTACACACTGGTTGAAGTGATGGTTCAATAACCTCATCAAGTCTCCACCATCCTCCCACTCAACTCTTTCGAGAGAAACCTTTCCTCGAGAAAGGACCCGATTCAAGAAACAATCCATATTGCTTTCGGATCTGAATTAGGAGGTATACCCAACTGTTTTGGGTTTCCTATGAAGATGCATTTTATCCGCTTTGGGTTCGAGCTTATCAACCTGAAACTTTTCCATATAAGCGTCGCAGCCCCAAACTTTTAAGAAACGACAACTTAGGTTTCTCTAAACCATAATTCATATGGTGTCATCTCATCGGAATTACGTGGTGCCCTATTTAAAGTGAATGTGGTTGTCTCTAATGCCTAACCCATGAACGATAGTGGTAATTCGATAAGAGACATCATGGTACGCACCATATCCAATAGGGTGCAACTATGATGTTCGGACACACCATCACACTATGGTGTTCCAGGCGGTATTAATTGCGAAACAATTTCCACAATGTCTTAATTGTGTGCCAAAACTCGTAACTTAGATATTCATCTCTATGATCGTATCATAGACATTTTATCCTCTTGTCACAATGATCTTCTACTTCACTCTGAAATTACTTGAACCATTCAATAATTCAGACTTGTGTTTCATCAAGTAAATATTCTCAACATCTACTTCAATCATCTGTGAAGTAAGAACATAACGATATTCACTGCATGCCTCAGCACTCATTGGACTGCACACATCAAAATGTGTTACTTCCTACAAGTTGCTATCTTGTTCCATCTTACTGAAAACGAGGCTTTTCAGTCATCTTGCCCATGTGGTATGATTTGCATATCTCAAGTGATTCAAAATCAAGTGAGTCCAAACGATCCATTTGCATGGAGTTTCTTCATGCATATACACCAATTAGACATGGTTCGCATGTCTCAAACTTTTCAAAACGAGTGAGTCCAAAGATCCATCAACATGGAGCTTCTTCATGCGTTTTATACCATTATGACTTACATGGCAGTGCCACAAGTAAGTGGTACTATCATTACTATCTTATATCTTTTGGCATGAAAATGTGTATCACTACGATCAAGATTCAATAAACCATTCCTTTAGGTGCAAGAGCACTTATTCAGGTTTAATACTAATCTTGATGGTAGAGGGAGCGTGCGATGTTAGATCACATCAAACTTGGAAACACTTCCAACACATATCGTCAGCTCACCTTTAGCTAGTCTCCGTTTTATTCCGTAGCTTTTATTTCGAGTTACTAACACTTAGCAACCGAACCGGTATCTAATACCCTGGTGCTACTAGGAGTACTAGTAAAGTACACATTAACACAATGTATATCCAATATACTTCTATCGACCTTGCCAGCCTTCTCATCTACCAAGTATCTAGGGTAATCCTGCTCCAGTGGTTGTTCCCCTTATTACAGAAGCACTTAGTCTCGGGTTTGGGTTCAACCTCGGGTTTCTTCATTGGTGCAGCAGCTGATTTGCCGTTTCATGAAGTATCCCTTCCTTCCCTTGCCCTTCTTGAAACTAGTGGTTTCACCAACCATCAACAATTGATGCTCCTTCTTGATTTCTACTTTCGCGATGTCAAACAACGCGAATACCTCAAGGATCATCATCTCTATCCTTGATATGTTATAGTTCATCACGAAGCTCTAGCAGCTTGGTGGCAATGACTTTGGGGAAACATCACTATCTCATCTGGAAGATCAACTCCCACTTGATTCAAGTGATTGTTGTACTCAGACAATCTGAGCACAAGCTCAACGATTGAGCTTTTCTCCCTTAGTTTGTAGGCTAAGAAAATCGTCGGAGGTCTTATACCTCTTGACGTGGGCACGAGCCTGAAATCTCAATTTCAGCCCTCGAAACATCTCATATGTTTCGTGACGTTTCGGAAACGTCTTTGGTGCCTCTACTTAAACCATTTAACTGAACTATCACGTAGTTATCAAAACGTGTATGTTCGATGTTCGAAACATCCACAAATGATGTTTGGGGTTCAGCACACTAAGTGGTGCATTAAGGACATAAGCTTTCTACTGATCGCATAATCGCTACTGTCAACTTTCAACTATATTTTCTCTAGGAACATATCTAAAACAGTAGAACTATAGCGTGAGCTACGACATAATTTGCAAAAGGTCTTTTGACTATGTTCAGGATAAATAAGTTCATCTTATGAACTCCCACTTAGATAGACATCCCTCTGGTCATCTAAGTGATCACATGATCCGAGTCAACTAGGCCGTGTCCGATCATCACGTGAGACGGACTAGTTAACGTCGGTGAACATCTTCATGTTGATCGTATCTACTATACGACTCATGCTCGACCTTTCGGTCTCCGTGTTCCGAGGCCATGTCTGCACATGCTAGGCTCGTCAAGTTAACCTTAAGTGTTTTCGCTGTGTAAAACTGTCTTACACCCGTTGTATGTGAACGTAAGAATCCATCACACCCGATCATCACGTGGTGCTTAGAAGCGACGAACTGTAGCAACGGTGCACAGTTAGGGGAGAACACTTCTTGAAATTTTGTAAGGGATCATCTTATTTACTACTGTCGTCCTAAGTAAACAAGATGCATAAACATGATAAACATCACATGCAATCAAATAGTGACATGATATGGCCAATATCATTTTGCTCCTTTTGATCTTCATCTTCGGGGCTCCATGATCATCTTGTCACCGGCATGACACCATGATCTCCATCATCATGATCTCCATCATCGTGTCTTCATGAAGTTGTCACGCCAACGACTACTTCTACTTATATGACTAACGCGTTTAGCAATAAAGTAAAGTAGTTTACATGGCGTTCTTCAATGACACGCAGGTCATACAAAAAATAAAGACAACTCCTATGGCTCCTGCCGGTTGTCATACTCATCGACATGCAAGTCGTGAATCCTATTACAAGAACATGATCAATCTCATACATCACATATATTCATTCATCACATCCTTTGGCCATATCACATCACATAGCATACCCTGCAAAAACAAGTTAGACGTCCTCTAATTGTTGTTGCATGTTTTACGTGGCTGCTATGGGTTTCTAGCAAGAACGTTTCTTACCTACGCAAGACCACAACGTGATATGCCAATTGCTATTTACCCTTCATAAGGACCCTTTTCATCGAATCCGTTCCGACTAAAGTGGGAGAGACTAGCACCCGCTAGCCACCTTATGCACCAAGTGCATGTCAATCGGTGGAACCTGTCTCACGTAAGAGTACGTGTAAGGTCGGTCCGGGCCGCTTCATCCCACAATACCGTCGAAACAAGATTGGACTAGTAACGGTAAGCATATTGAACAACATCAACGCCCACAACTACTTTGTGTTCTACTCGTGCAAAGAATCTACGCAATAGACCTAGCTCATGATGCCACTGTTGGGGAACGTAGCAGAAATTCAAAATTTTCCTACGCGTCACCAAGATCTATCTATGGAGAAACCAGCTACGAGTAGAAGGAGAGTGCATCTACATACCCTTGTAGATCGCTAAGCGGAAGCGTTCAAGTGAACGGGGTTGATGGAGTCGTACTCGTCGTGATTCAAATCACCGATGACCAAGTGCCGAACGGACGGCACCTCCGCATTCAACACACGTACAGCCCGGTGACGTCTCCCACGCCTTGATCCAGCAAGGAGAGAGGGAGAGGTTGAGGAAGACTCCATCCAACAGCAGCACAACGGCGTGGTGGTGATGGAGGAGCGTGGCAATCCCGCAGGGCTTCGCCAAGCACCACGGGAGAGGAGAAGAACTTGGGAGAGAGGGAGGGGCTGCACCAAAGGCATAAGGTATGTTTGGGAGGCCCTCCTACCCCACTATATATAGGGATCCCAAGGGGGGGTGCGCCAGCCCCTAGGAGATCCAATCTCCAAGGGGGCGGCGGCCAGGGGAGGAGTCCTCCCCCCCCCCCCCAAGGCACCTAGGAGGTGCCTTCCCCTGCTGGGACTCTTCCTTTAGGGTTTCCCCAGGCGCATGGGCCTCTTGGGGCTGGTGCCCTTGGCCCATGTAGGCCAAGGCGCACCCCCTACAGCCCATGTGGCCCCCCGGGGCAGGTGGCCCCACCCGGTGGGCCCCCGGGACCCTTCCGGTGGTCCCGGTACAATACCGATGACCCCGAAACTTGTCCCGATGGCCGAAACAGGACTTCCTATATATAAATCTTTACCTCCGGACCATTCCGGAACTCCTAGTGACGTCCGGGATCTCATCCGGGACTCCGAACAACATTCGGTAACCACATACAAACTTCCTTTATAACCCTAGCGTCATCGAATCTTAAGTGTGTAGACCGTACGGGTTCGGGAGACATGCAGACATGACCGAGACGTTCTCCGGTCAATAACCAACAGCGGGATCTGGATACCCATGTTGGCTCCCACATGTTCGACGATGATCTCATCGGATGAACCACGATGTCAAGGACTCAATCGATCCCGTATACAATTCCCTTTGTCTAGAGGTATTTTACTTGCCCGAGATTCGATCGTCGGTATCCAATACCTTGTTCAATCTCGTTACCGGCAAGTCACTTTACTCGTTCCGTAACACATCATCCCGTGATCAACTCCTTGGTCACATTGCGCATATGATGATGTCCTACCGAGTGGGCCCAGAGATACCTCTCCGTCTACACGGAGTGACAAATCCCAGTCTCGATCCGCATAAAACAATAGATACTTTCGGAGATACCTGTAGTGCACCTTTATAGTCACCCAGTTACGTTGTGACGTTTGATACACCCAAAGCACTCCTACGGTATCCAGGAGTTACACGATCTCATGGTCAAAGGAAGAGATACTTGACATTGGCAAAGCTCTAGCAAACGAACTACACGATCTTTGTGCTATGCTTAGGATTGGGTCTTGTCCATCACATCATTCTCCTAATGATGTGATCCCGTTATCAACGACATCCAATGTCCATAGCCAGGAAACCATGACTATCTGTTGATCACAACGAGCTAGTCAACTAGAGGCTCACTAGGGACTTATTGTGGTCTATGTATTCACACGTGTATTACGATTTCCGGATAATACAGTTATAGCATGAATAAAAGACAATCATCATGAACAAGGAAATATAATAATAATACTTTTATTATTGCCTCTAGGGCATATTTCCAACAGATGATTGTAGCTGGTATTTGTGGGCTTCTTATGACAGCAGGACCAAATATTTCATGGTGAAGAGATATGTTGAAAAACATAGTTGTTGCAAAAATGGAAAATTAAGGCTTTCATGACACCTTTTCTAACCAGGAAGTACCATGAGAGTTTCAGGGCTGATCAGGATATGGATCTGAGAAACTTCTCAAGGGTTTTCAAAATGAATGGCACATGACACCAACTATGTCCAAGATTCAAAGGGAAAGGAGGCTAGCTATGAAAATAATTCATGGAGATGAAGAAGGGAAGTACAAGTTGTTATGGGATTATGAAAATGAGATAAGGAGAAGTAATCCTGGTAGCTCATTTTTCCTTGCACTAGATGATGAAGCTAGGTTCAACAAAGCCTACATGTGCCTTGATGCATGCAAGAGAGGCTACCTTCAATGTTGCATGCCTATGGTCTTCATAGATGGCTGCCATAATAAAACTAGATGCAGAGTTCAGTTGCTGGTTGCAGTAGGAATAGATCCAAATAATTGCATATTCCCCATAGCAATAGGTGTTGTGGAAGTGGAGGAGAAGCCTAATTGGGTTTGGTTTCTTGAGAGGCTGAAGAGGGGTCTTGCTATTATCAACACATCCCCATGGACAGTAATGTCTGACAAGCAGAAGATAAATGCAACCACATTATGTACTCGTCTACCTAAATTTGTGTATTTGAGTACATTGTTTAACACTTTGTGTATTGGTCCATCTTGTTTTCTAGGGCCTGATAAATGCAGTCGCTGAAGTATTCCTTGACTCGGAACATATGTTCTATGTTAGGCATATGTGGAAGAATTTCCAACAGCTATACAAAGGTGATGCTTTGAAGAACCAATTGTGGAAGATAGCTAGGAGCACAACAGTTATTGAGTATGAGCAGTATGTGGTTGAGATGAAGGTGCTGAATGAGGGTGCATATAACTGGTTGAAGGAGTTAGAACCAAACACTTGGGTGAGGGCTTTCCAAAGTGACATACCTAAGTGTGACATTCTGCTCAAGAATTTGTGTGAGGTGTTCAACAAGTAAGTTCCAATGCTTTCACCATTACTCATGTTGACCTAGGATGCAATGCTTTCCTCTCACTCTTGTTAACCTAAGATGCAATGCTTGTGCAGATATATTTTAGAGGCAAGAGAATTGCCAATTCTGTCAATGTTTGAGAGGATCAAGCAACATTGGACTGCAAGGCACTATAGTAAGCATTGTGAGGGTGAGAAGTCGCAAGGAGTAATGTGCCCTAAGATTAAGAAGCTTGTTGAGAAGCTGAAAGAGTTGGACAACACATGCTATGTGCATGAATCAGGAGATGGAGTGTTTCAAGTGGGGGATATAGGAAAATATTACATAGTAGACTGGCACACCAAGTCCCGCAGTTGTATGAGATGGCAAAAAAGTGGAGTGATTTGCTTACATGTTATAGCATGCTGCAGAAATGAGAGAGTAGATCCACTAACCTTAGTGGATCAATGCTACTCAGTGCCCATGTTCAAGAAGGCTTATAGCGACATCATCTACCCTTGCAAGGACATCACTGAGTGGGAGAAGATGAATGGGCCTGAAATTAAGCCACCAGACTACAAAAGCATGTTGGAAGGCCTTGCAAAAGTAGAAGGAAGGGACCAGAAGAGATAATTTGTAGTGATGGAGGCAGGAAGGTGTCAAGGCATGGTGTCATCATGCACTGTAGTTACTGTGGTGAGCCTGACAACAACATCAAGGGATGCAAATATATGAAAGTTGTTCTAGCACCTCCCAATGCATAAGCTCCTCCACCCCAATCTGATGACAATTTGGAAGCTTCAGAAGCTACTATGGAGCAAAAGCCACCTCCAGAACAAGCCCAAGTATCTGTCTTGTCTTCTACACAACCTATAGAAGTTGTATCCTAGACTCTAACAAGCTACTTGTTTGATGAGCAGTAGGCCAACACAAGTGCAGACACCAGTATAGTAGTTGAAGATCTTTTGGTGGATCACATGCTTCAGCAGGTAATTTAGACATATTGTACTTGTTGCATTACTTGCTCTGATTCAATCATGCTTTAGTGACATACTTACTTTCCATTTGTTGTCACTTAACATGTGTATGTATAGAGGCCATTCCCTATAGTGCTTGAGCAGACACCAATCCCAAAATCAACTTTCTTAACAAATGCACAGGCAATGCTGAGCCAGCCCCAAGCAAGCACAAACACAATCAGGCAAGGAGACCTATCTAAGAAGATGTTGCCATGAAACAACAAAGAGAGAAGGAACTTGAAGACAGGAAGGAAGCTATACGGACTTCAACGCGTTCCTAGAGAAAACCAAGCTGAAAGATGATGGCAGCAACTATACGGACTGGGTCCGGAACCTGAGGATCATCCTCATAGCTGCCAGGAAGCAATATGTCCTAGAAGGACCGCTAGGTGACGCTCCCGTCCCAGAGAACCAAGACGTTATGAACGCTTGGCAAACTCGTGCTGATGATTACTCCCTCGTTCAGTGCGGCATGCTTTACAGCTTAGAACCGGGGCTCCAAAAGTGTTTTGAGCATCACGGAGCATATGAGATGTTCGAAGAGCTGAAACTAGTTTTCCAAGCTCATGCCCGGGTCGAGAGATATGATGTCTCCGACAAGTTCTATAGTTGTAAGATGGAGGAAAACAGTTCTGTCAGTGAGCACATTCTCAAGATGTCTGGGTTGCACAACCGTATGACCCAGCTGAACATTAACCTCCCAGATGAGGCGGTCATTGACAGAATCCTCCAGTCGCTCCCACCAAGCTACAAGAGCTTTGTGATGAACTACAACATGCAGGGGATGGTGAAGACCATTCCTGAAGTGTTCTCAATGCTGAAGTCAGCAGAGGCTGAAATCAAGAAAGAACATCAAGTGTTGATGGTCAATAAGACCACTAAGTTCAAGAAGGGCAAGGGCAAGAAGAACTTCAAGAAGGACGGCAAGGATGTTGCTGCGCCCGGTAAGCCAGTTACCGGGAAGAAGTCAAAGAATGGACCCAAGCCTGAGACTGAGTGCTTTTATTGCAAGGGGAAGGGTCACTGGAAGCGGAACTGCCCTAAATACTTAGCGGATAAGAAGGCCGGCAACACCAAAGGTATATTTGATATACTTGTAATTGATGTGTACCTTACCAGTACTCGTAGTAACTCCTGGGTATTTGATACTGGTGTCGTTGCTCATATTTGTAACTCACAGCAGGAGCTGCGGAATAAATGGAGACTGGCGAAGGACGAGGCGACGATGCGCGTCGGGAATGGTTCCAGAGTCGATGTGATCGCCGTCGGCACGCTGCCTCTACATTTACCTACGGGATTAGTTTTGAACCTTAATAATTGTTATTTAGTGCCAAGTTTGAGCATGAACATTGTATCAGGATCTTGTTTAATACGAGATGGCTACTCATTTAAATCTGAGAATAATGGTTGTTCTATTTATATGAGAGATGTGTTTTATGGTCATGCTCCGATGGTCAATGGTTTATTCTTAATGAATCTCGAGCGTAATATTACACATGTTCATAGTGTGGATGCCAAAAGATGTAAAGTTGACAACGATAGTCCCACATACTTGTGGCACTACCGCCTTGGTCACATTGGTGTCAAGCGCATGAAGAAGCTCCATGCTGATGGACTTTTAGAGTCTCTTGATTATGAATCGTTTGACACATGCAAACCATGCCTCATGGGCAAAATGACCAAGACTCCGTTCTCCGGAACAATGGAGCGAGCAACCAACTTGTTGGAAATCATACATACCGATGTGTGTGGTCCAATGAGCGTTGAGGCTCGCGGAGGATATCGTTATGTTCTCACTCTCACTGATGACTTGAGTAGATATGGGTATGTCTACTTAATGAAACACAAGTCTGAAACCTTTGAAAAGTTCAAGGAATTTCAGAATGAGGTGGAGAATCAACGTGACCGAAAGATAAAGTTCCTACGATCAGATCGTGGAGGAGAATACTTAAGTCACGAATTTGGTACACACTTAAGGAAATGTGGAATCGTTTCACAACTCACGCCGCCTGGAACACCTCAGCGTAACGGTGTGTCCGAACATCGTAATCGCACTCTATTAGATATGGTGCGGTCTATGATGTCTCTTACCGATTTACCGCTATCATTTTGGGGATACGCTCTAGAGACAGCTACATTCACTTTAAATAGGGCACCGTCTAAATCCGTTGAGACGACACCGTATGAATTATGGTTTGGGAAGAAACCTAAGCTGTCATTTCTAAAAGTTTGGGGATGCGATGCTTATGTTAAGAAACTTCAACCTGAAAAGCTCGAACCCAAGTCGGAAAAATGCGTCTTCATAGGATACCCTAAGGAAACTGTCGGGTATACCTTCTACTTAAGATCCGAGGGCAAGATCTTTGTTGCCAAGAACAGATGCTTTCTGGAAAAAGAGTTTCTCTCGAAAGAAGTAAGTGGGAGGAAAGTAGAACTCGATGAAGTACTACCTCTCGAACGGGAAAGTGGTGCAGCTCAGGAAAACGTTCCTGTGATGCCCACACCAACTGAAGAGGAAAATAATGATGATGATCAAGGCACTTCGGATCAAGTTGCTACTGAACTTCATAGGTCCACAAGGACACGTTCCGCACCAGAGTGGTACGGCAACCCTGTCCTAGAAATCATGTTGTTAGACAACGGTGAACCTTCGAACTATGAAGAAGCGATGGCGGGCCCAGATTCCAACAAATGGCTTGAAGCCATGAAATCCGAGATAGAATCCATGTATGAAAACAAAGTATGGACTTTGACAGACTTACCCGATGATCGGCGAGCGATAGAAAACAAATGGATTTTTAAGAAGAAGACGGACGCGAATGGTAACGTTACCATCTATAAAGCTCGACTTGTCACTAAGGGTTATCAACAAGTTCAAGGGATTGACTACGACGAGACATTCTCTCCCGTAGCGAAGCTGAAGTCCGTCCGAATCATGTTAGCAATTGCCGCATACTATTATCATGAGATATGGCAGATGGACGTCAAAACGGCATTCCTTAACGGACATCTTAAGGAAGAGCTGTATATGATGCAGCCGGAAGGTTTTGTCGATCCTAAGAACGCTAACAAAGTATGCAAGCTCCAGCAATCCATTTATGGACTGGTGCAAGCATCTCGGAGTTGGAACATTCGCTTTGATGAGATGATCAAAGCATTTGGGTTTATGCAGACTTATGGAGAAGCCTGCGTTTACAAGAAAGTGAGTGGGAGCTCTGTAGCATTTCTCATATTATATGTAGATGACATACTCTTGATGGGAAATGATATAGAACTTCTGGACAGCATTAAGGCCTACTTGAATAAGTGTTTTTCAATGAAGGACCTTGGAGAAGCTGCTTATATATTACGCATCAAGATCTATAGAGATAGATCGAGACGCCTCATAGGTCTTTCACAAAGCACATACCTTGATAAGATTTTGAAAAGGTTCAAAATGGATCAGTCCAAGAAAGGGTTCTTGCATATGTTACAAGGTGTGAGATTGAGCTCGGCTCAGTCACCGACCACGGCAAAGGATAAAGAAGAGATGAGTGTCATCCCCTATGCTTCAGCCGTAGGATCTATTATGTATGCCATGCTGTGTACCAGACCTGATGTAAACCTTGCCGTAAGTTTGGTAGCGAGGTACCAAAGTAATCCCGGCAAGGAACATTGGACAGCGGTCAAGAATATCCTGAAGTACCTGAAAAGGACAAAGGACATGTTTCTCGTTTACGGAGGAGACGAAGAGCTCGTCGTAAAGGGTTACGTCGACGCTAGCTTCGACTCAGATCTGGATGACTCTAAGTCACAAACCGGATACGTGTATATGTTGAATGGTGGAGCAGTAAGCTGGTGCAGCTGCAAGCAGAGCGTCGTGGCGGGATCTACGTGTGAAGCGGAGTACATGGCAGCCTCAGAGGCAGCGCATGAAGCGATTTGGGTGAAGGAGTTCATCACCGACCTGGGAGTCATACCCAATGCGTCGGGGCCGATCAAACTCTTCTGTGACAACACTGGAGCTATTGCCCTTGCCAAGGAGCCCAGGTTTCACAAGAAGACCAGGCACATCAAGCATCGTTTCAACTCCATCCGTGAAAATGTTCAAGATGGAGACATAGATATTTGCAAAGTACACACGGATCTGAATCTCGCAGATCCGTTGACTAAACCTCTCTCGCGAGCAAAACATGATCAACACCAGAACTCTATGGGTGTTCGATTCATCACAATGTAACTAGATTGGTGACTCTAGTGCAAGTGGGAGACTGTTGGAAATATGCCCTAGAGGCAATAATAAAAGTATTATTATATTTCATTGTTCATGATAATTGTCTTTTGTTCATGCTATAACTGTATTATCCGGAAATCGTAATACACGTGTGAACACATAGACCACAATATGTCCCTAGTGAGCCTCTAGTTGACTAGCTCGTTGTGATCAACAGATAGTCATGGTTTCCTGACTATGGACATTGGATGTCGTTGATAACGGGATCACATCATTAGGAGAATGATGTGATGGACAAGACCCAATCGTAAGCATAGCACAAAGATCGTATAGTTCGTTTGCTAGAGCTTTTTCCAATGTCAAGTATCTCTTCCTTCGACCATGAGATCGTGTAACTCCCGGATACCGTAGGAGTGCTTTGGGTGTATCAAACGTCACAACGTAACTGGGTGACTATAAAGGTGCACTACAGGTATCTCCGAAAGTGTCTGTTGGGTTGACACAGATCGAGACTGGGATTTGTCACTCCGTATGACGGAGAGGTATCTCTGGGCCCACTCGGTAATGCATCATCATAATGAGCTCAAGGTGACCAAGGTGTTGGCCACGGGATCATGCATTACGGTACGAGTAAAGTGACTTGCCGGTAACGAGACTGAACAAGGTATTGGGATACCGACGATCGAGTCTCGGGCAAGTAACGTACCGATTGACAAAGGGAATTGTATACGGGGTTTGATCGAATCCTCGACATCGTGGTTCAACCGATGAAATCATCGAGGAGCATGTGGGAGCCAACATGGGTATCCAGATCCCGCTGTTGGTTATTGCCCGAGAGTCGTCTCGGTCATGTTTGCGTGTCTCCCGAACCCGTAGGGTCTACACACTTAAGGTTCGGTGACGCTAGGGTTGTATGAATATGAGTATGCAGCATACCGAATGTTGTTCGGAGTCTCGGATGAGATCCCGGACGTCACGAGGAGTTTCGGAATGGTCCGGAGGTAAAGAATAATATATAGGAAGTGGTATTTCGGCCATCGGGAAAGTTACGGGGTCACCCGATATTGTAATGGGACCACCGGAAGGGTCCCGGGGGTCCACCGGGTGGGGCCACCCATCCCGGAGGGCCCCATGGGCTGAAGTGGGAGGGGAGCCAGCCCAGAGTGGGATGGTGCGCCCCCTAGGCCCACCCCCTGCGCCTAGGGTTGAAACCCTAGAGTGGGGGGCGCACCACATGCCTTGGGGGGCACTCCTCCCCCCTTGGCCGCCGCCCCCCTTGGGAGATCCAATCTCCCAGGGCCAGCGCCCCCCCTGGAGGCCTATATAAAGGAGGGCAAGGGGGAGGGCAGCCGCACCCTTGTGCTTGGCGCCTCCCTCCCCCTGCAACACCTCGTCCTCCTCCCGTAGTCGCTTGGCGAAGCCCTGCTGGAGTTCTGCTGCATCCACCACCACGCCGTCGTGCTGCTGGATCATCATCAACCTCTCCTTCCCCCTTGCTGGATCAAGAAGGAGGAGACGTCTCCCGTCCGTACGTGTGTTGAACGCGGAGGTGCTGTCCGTTCAGCACTTGGACATCGGTGATCTGAATCACGTCGAGTACGACTCCATCATCACCATCCCCTTGAAAGCTTCCGCGCGTGATCTACAAGTGGTATGTAGATGCAAACTCACTCCCTTGACTCGTTGCTTAGATGAACTCATAGATGGATCTTGGTGAAACCGTAGGAAATTTTTTAATTTTCTGCAACGTTACCCAACAAATATTACATAGTAGACTGGCACACCAAGTCCCGCAGTTGTATGAGATGGCAAAAAAGTGGAGTGATTTGCTTACATGTTATAGCATGCTGCAGAAATGAGAGAGTAGATCCACTAACCTTAGTGGATCAATGCTACTCAGTGCCCATGTTCAAGAAGGCTTATAGCGACATCATCTACCCTTGCAAGGACATCACTGAGTGGGAGAAGATGAATGGGCCTGAAATTAAGCCACCAGACTACAAAAACATGTTGGAAGGCCTTGCAAAAGCAGAAGGAAGGGACCAGAAGAGATAATTTGTAGTGATGGAGGCAGGAAGGTGTCAAGGCATGGTGTCATCGTGCACTGTAGTTACTGTGGTGAGCCTGACAACAACATCAAGGGATGCAAATATATGAAAGTTGTTCTAGCACCTCCCAATGCATAAGCTCCTCCACCCCAATCTGATGACAATTTGGAAGCTTTGGAAGCTACTATGGAGCAAAAGCCACCTCCAGAACAAGCCCAAGCATATGTCTTGTCTTCTACACAACCTATAGAAGTTGTATCCTAGACTCTAACAAGCTACTTGTTTGATGAGCAGTAGGCCAACACAAGTGCAGACACCAGTATAGTAGTTGAAGATCTTTTGGTGGATCACATGCTTCAGCAGGTAATTTAGACATATTGTACTTGTTGCATTACTTGCTCTGATTCAATCATGCTTTAGTGACATACTTACTTTCCATTTGTTGTCACTTAACATGTGTATGTATAGAGGCCATTGCCTATAGTGCTTGAGCAGACACCAATCCCAAAATCAACTTTCTTAACAAATGCACAGGCAATGCTGAGCTAGCCCCAAGCAAGCACAAACACAATCAGGCAAGGAGACCTATCTAAGAAGATGTTGCCATGAAGCAACAAAGAGAGAAGGAACTTGAAGACATGAAGGAAGCTATACTAGGGGCAAGGATAGAAGCAGAGTTGAAGAAAGCAGAATAGGCTGCTAGAAGAAGGCATGACAAAGCAGAAAAGAAGGCTAGAGAAGCTGAGAAGAAGCTGAACAGAAGAGGGAAGCAATGGCAATCCTGAGGCAGGTAATAGCAGAAACAAGACAGATATTAGTGGAGACACAAAGAGATATTTCTGCTGGCAGGAAGGAGAAACTAGTTGATGAGAAGAAGGCTCAAAAGGAGGATGCTGCTGCAAAGAAACTAGAAGAGAAGAAAGCCAGTGCTGCACAGAAGGAAGCACACAGAAAAGCACTTCTAGCAAAGAAGCAGGAAGAGAAACAAGCTCTTGTTGCATAGAAAGAAGCACAGAGACAAGACATTGCAGCAAAAAAGGAGCAGCTGAGGACAAGCACATAAAAGGGCATTTCCAAACATGGAAGAAGTTGGGCATGTGCCACAAAGATTAAGCATGTTTGACATCTTTAGATGAGCTATTATATCGTTTGTGTTGTTTTAGCAATGTAAAATATCACTATGTTTCCCTTTCTTGTCATCTCAAGATCTTATGGTACTGTATTCTGAGTAGTGCTAGTGCTGATGCACTACAAAATCTATATTTTGGTATGAAAACTGTCTTGTCTGTCTTCCCATGCTTGTTATTTTATTGTTGATGTCAATACTGCTAACACACTATATTCTTGCTGCCATTCTTTCCATTTCATAAAGATCATATGATATAGTACCCATTCTTTCCATTTCAGAAACATTATATGGTACATACAAATGAATTCCATTTTAGATAGAACCTGTGATACACAACATTTTTATTTCCATTTTCAGATATATCTATGATAGATAGCCATTCTTCTCGTTTAACAATTATCACGTCAGAAATATAACGCAATAGAAAGACAATGTTTCCATTAAAGATAGATTATTTCATACATTTTTGCCCTTGACAACCATAACATTTGATACAACCAAACTGACTTCATAGCCATGTACTAACATTAAACTCCTGAAAGTACTTAAAATACTAATGCTACTGAAGCTGGTCTTCACTTCTTCACTACCAAAATGAGCACTTGTCTTCATCACTTCTTCTGTTGCAGAGAGCACCTGTCATTACTTCTTCATCAACATAAGAACACAAAGGGCACACGACAGCATCACACTACCCAAGAGAAGCTTTAGCATCACCAAGATCTCTGCACCTAATCCAATCAATGCAGTATCTTGCTGCCTGCTCATGTTCTGCTGTAGAGAGCCAGGCCTTGCCATAGTAGCTCTATCAATTCCAAATCGACCTGCAATCCTGCTCATGTTTTGCATCTGAGAGGACGCCACACGGGGAACCAAACCAGCTAGATTTTGCATGCCGGATGCGAGCCAGGTGTGACCCAAGCAACCAAACACACACATGATGAAGTCCGAAGCCTGCGTTCCTCTCAGCCTGGCTCAGAGGCCTCCCTCTGCATACGAGAGGATGCCACACGGGAAACCAAATAACCTGGATTTCGCATGCCAGATGCGTGCCAGGTGCGATCCAAGCAACCAAACACGCACATGATGAAGTCCAAAACCTGCGTTCCTCTTAGCCTGGCTCAAAGGCCTCCTTTTGCATCTGAGAGGA
>NC_041381.1:689494420-689496339 GCF_002162155.2 Triticum dicoccoides | reverse complement strand
GACGCGCGCTCCCATTTTCTTCCTTCCCGCTTTTGGATTTTGACTTTTCCCACCGCACTTGGCGGGGCCCAAATCCGTCCCTGAAACGAAATGCTCAGCCATTCCTCGAGGCTCGAGCCGTTCGTCGGCGCGTGATTCTCTCAACCGATCCGATCGATCGCGCTCCAGCCGTTCGGCTCACGAAACAGCCGCGTGATTTGATTCTCTCAACAGTCAGCCGAGAAGCAAGCTGCCGCCGTGCCGTTTATTGTGTTAAAATGAGCCTGGTAAACAGTTTTTTCCTCAAAAAACCGTGTACACATATTGTGTGCACTAAAATTTCGACACGACAATGGGAAAAGATCGGGTCACGGGTGAACGGACGAGCTGCTTCGATTGTCGGCTCCAGTCGAGCTTGCATCGTGGATGGCTTTGTTTTTTCCAGCTGGAATGACTACAGTGAAGAGCATCGATTGGGTTACGCCAAACTTTATTATATTGCTTTGCCGGCGTGCCCCACCTCGCGTGCTCTCGGTGTCGCACCCACTTGTCCCACCCACTAGGCGGGCGCCGTCCCTTGGGCCACTCCAAAGGCCAGCCAGCGTTACCAATATTTTTAGCGAGACTGAGGCCAACTTCACCGCACGACCCTAAATCTATACAATTTTGTTCGGATTTTGTCAGTATGTGATAGAAATAGGGAGAACAAATGCCGGACAGAGGCCGGACAAACTCGCTGCATCCAATGCTGCTACCCCATTTTCACCCTATTTCACCAGCTGTACGTCCTCGTCATTTCTTCGAACACGTAGCAGACATAGCGAACTTGACGCCGCCGCGGCCACCCCAAACCGCCGCCGGCAACGCCGATGATGACACTGAGACCCAGGACGACGCCGATGCTTGCGATGTCGGCATCGAGGCGATCCCATGGCTCGCCCTTGCCTGACCAGTGCATCAGGCTGACAGGCCCTTGTGGAGCGGGCGGCAGCTACCAAGAATGTTGTCGCCGCCCAAGCCGTGCTGGTTCCACCGATGGTCGACAGCCTCCACCTCGCCAACGAAGAGGAGCAAGGACCCCAGCTCGTTGATTCGCTTCTCCGTCTGCAACTCCATCCACAGCTCGACACGGTGGCGGTAGTTCCCCGAGCGCCAGCGCCGAAGGTCAATGACCATGAAGCCGGTGTTGAAGTAGCAGGGCGCGCGGCGGCGGCCCGCGAAGACGCGCGCGTCGAGGTCCGGGTTGGACCAGAAGGCGTCGGTGAAGTGGCGGGAGAAGTTGGCGTGGCAGTATTCGGGCGCGGCGACGACGACGACGGCGGGCAGGCGCGTCTCCCACAGGCGGCGCACGTCGTCGACGGCGAGCACGCCCGAGTCGAGGTAAATGGCCCACGACACGCACTTGGGGAGCAGGTCGGCGAGGTAGTTCCTGGCGTAGTTGAGCGGCGCCTCGAGCGCGGCGCGCACCGAGGCGGAGATGAGCCCCGTGACGGCGTCGGCCCAAAACGGGTAGATCTCGAACCGCGGCGACGGGAAGGAGGCGGCGAGCGCGCTTCGGAGCTCGCCCACCTCGGGCACGGCGCCGCCGTCGGCGGCGAGGAGGTGGAAGAAGATCGACTCCGGGAAGGAGGCGTGCTTGAGTAACAAGATCGACTCCGGGGCCATGGAGCCCCGGAGGTAGTGCGCGTCGAGCGTCATCGCGATGTGGACGAGCCCTCGGCCAGGTACAGAAAAGGAGAGAGTGATAGATGGGGGCGAGGGCGGACACAGACGGACCACGAGGACGCGAAGACGTCCGCTTTCTGTCCGCTTTGGCGCCAAACCAAGAGCAACTTTGGTCTGAAAATGGGGCAAAAGCGGACATAGACCGGACGAAACGTCCGCATGCTCCCATGCGTTCGGTGTGTCGGTTTACGTTAAACGGACACAAACGGACAATC
>NC_041381.1:689492931-689494348 GCF_002162155.2 Triticum dicoccoides | reverse complement strand
AGGCCTCCTTTTGCATCCGAGATGACGCCACACGGGGAACCAAACCGGCTGGATTTTGCATGCCGAATGCGAGCCAGGTGCGATCCAAGCAACCAAACACGCACATGATGAAGTCCGAAACTTGCGTTCCTCTCAGCCTGGCTCAGAGGCCTCCTTTTGCATCCGAGAGGACGCCACACGGGGAACCAAGCCGGCTGGATTTTGCATGTCAGATGCGAGCCAAGTGCGACCCAAGCAACCAAACGCGTCCATGATGAAAGGCTTGGTTGGGTTATCGTGCAACTATTGTTGTCATTCTTGCATATATGTGAGGCCCGCGACCAGTGGCGGCGCCAGGATTCCTTCACGCCAGAGGCCGTCCCAGGCCACCTTTGTGCACTGTAGCTAGTGGGTCACCATAGCTACACTGCTGCTACAATCAACGAAGTAGTCAGTGTTCACGCCCTAGGCAGCCTGGGGCCTGTCTCCTCCGCTGCCCGCGACCATCACGAGCTGTGTCGCGCCCTCTGAGGCTCTCACGCATGATGGCATGTCGAATAAAAAAAATGAAAGACTGAAAAGAAGAAGAAAATACTGAGGTGGACGAATACTACCGGTTGGAAGCAAGGAAATGTTTATGAAATTTGCTAGTTTTTTTTTGTTGACATAATAATGCAAGAGAATGTTTTGTTGGTTCACCGCTGGTGCCGGGAGAATTCGAGGAGGAACTAGTGGCTGGCCCACTTGCACTTGCTGGGGAAAGAGAGGACGTGGGATGGACGAGCACGCGCAGTGTCGGGGAAACGAAAATTTTGGGCGGAAGACGCGCGCTCCCATTTTCTTCCTTCCCGCTTTTGGATTTTGACTTTTCCCACCGCACTTGGCGGGGCCCAAATCCGTCCCTGAAACGAAATGCTCAGCCATTCCTCGAGGCTCGAGCCGTTCGTCGGCGCGTGATTCTCTCAACCGATCCGATCGATCGCGCTCCAGCCGTTCGGCTCACGAAACAGCCGCGTGATTTGATTCTCTCAACAGTCAGCCGAGAAGCAAGCTGCCGCCGTGCCGTTTATTGTGTTAAAATGAGCCTGGTAAACAGTTTTTTCCTCAAAAAACCGTGTACACATATTGTGTGCACTAAAATTTCGACACGACAATGGGAAAAGATCGGGTCACGGGTGAACGGACGAGCTGCTTCGATTGTCGGCTCCAGTCGAGCTTGCATCGTGGATGGCTTTGTTTTTTCCAGCTGGAATGACTACAGTGAAGAGCATCGATTGGGTTACGCCAAACTTTATTATATTGCTTTGCCGGCGTGCCCCACCTCGCGTGCTCTCGGTGTCGCACCCACTTGTCCCACCCACTAGGCGGGCGCCGTCCCTTGGGCCACTCCAAAGGCCAGCCAGCGTTACCAATATTTTTAGCGAGACTGAGGCCAACT
>NC_041381.1:689454284-689459610 GCF_002162155.2 Triticum dicoccoides | reverse complement strand
CCCTTCCCTCGCTCCCCCGACTAGCTCAGGAGCTCCGCCTCGACTCCCTCTTCCTCCCCACCAAGCCAAGCCCCCCCGGAAGCCCTGCATCGCCGCCACGTCGCCGTTCCCCTCCTCGGGCTCCGACCATCATCGCCGTCGAATTCGCCGTCTCCAGCGCGTCCCCGAGCCCGCTAACCATCCCTGCAGCTCCGCGGTGAGCCCCCGGGTCGTTTTCCCCTTCTCCCCTGGTCTCGTTCGATCTCTAGGCCTTAGCCCCGTCTTGGCCGAGAGCTCCACGCCGCCGGCGATGTCGCCGTCGTGGCCACAGTCACCGTAGCGCCCAACCGAGCACACCCACGTCTTCACCGCACCGCGTAGAAGCCGTAGGTGCCAACCCCGCATCTCCGCAGCCGTTGTAGCCTCGATCCCGAGCTCAACCGAGCTCCGGCAGCCGCCACGGTCGTCGCCGTCGTCGGTACCGGCCACCCCAGGCTCGGCCACCACCACCGTTCGACGCGCGGGAGCAAGGGCTCTCCAACGAGCCCAAGCACGGCCTCGCCCGTGCCCTGTAGCGCGATTCCGCATTGCGCCGCCGTCTCGGGCCTCGCCGGCGTCATGTCGCCGGTGGGTTTGACCCACCTTGACCACGGCAGGAACCCCCTGAGTCCCTGACAGGTGGGCCCAGCCCTATAGCTAATTAGGATTAGCGCTAACCACTGTTAGTTAACCCCCTGACACTGACCAGTGGGCCCCAGCGCCACTAATCCTTAATTAGGATTAATTTAACCCTGTTAAACCCCCCTGTCACTGACGTGTGGACCCCACACGTCAGGTTTGACCCCAGCCAGCCGCAGTTGACCACTGACGTCATGCTGACATCATGCTGGCGCAATAACTATATTTCTGGATTTAATTTAAATCAGGAAATTCCAGAATATTATTTAAACTTCAAAAATTCATAACTTTTATTCTGTAACTCCAAATTGGACAAATTATATATGAAAAATGATCAGAAAAATCCAATCTATCCATCTGTACTATTTTCATGCATGATCAAACAAGTTAAATTGGTGTTTTAAGCAGAACAAGGAAAAGCACTTTAAAAGGCCATGTTTGAGTTTGAAATTTGAATCTTTGATTCAAATTTGTTTCAAACCCTTCTGGTTTTAGTTGCATTAGCCCAACACACTCATATTGCCATGATTCATGCATGCATCATATTGTTGCACATTGTTTGGTGATGGTTGTGTATCGGTGTCCTTTGCGACATGTTCTACCTCCGAGGAGTACCGTGATTACCCTAACGAAGGTCCGTATCAGTGCATCGAACCATCAGGCAAGCAACCAACCATTTGATCATATCGATACAATCCCATGTTCTCGCTCCTGCTCTCCTTTACTGCATTAAGACAACGCGTTTCAAACTGCTGTGTGCTACGGTAGTTGAACCCATTTCCTCTGCATGACCTGTCATTGCCACAGTAACTAGATGAAACCCACTAGCATGTGTAGGAGTTGGTTGAGCCATATGTATGTATTGTTCCTACCTTGCTATGCTTGCTATGCTTAGAGTCGTGTCAGGTCCGGTTCATCTGGGTGAAGGGCTAGAGTGAAATGATTATGTCGGTAATGAGAGTGGTGTGGTGAACACGATTTGGTAAAGGTATCGATGAGAGGCCATGTAGGAGTACATGGTGGGTTGTTTCATTGAAGCCGACCTTAAGCACTGAGATCTGTATGTGTGATTTAAGATACAGCTACTACCATGCATTGGGCCCTGAAATATGACCCCGCTCAACTTCTTATTCACCCTAGCTCTCTGTCCAGGAGTTGCAAGTAGTTTCTGGTGTTTGTAGTCTACTGGAGGCCGTGGACAGCGCTGACCGTAGGGGTGGGCTGTGATGCGGTAGGTACGTGGCCGGGTGTACCGAATACCCGTTAGGTATCTCGGGAACCCTGTTCACATCGTTCGGGGCCGTATGGGAAACCTCGGCCGGACTCCCTGCGGATGGAACCTGAATAGGCGATAAACCTGGACTAGAGGCTTAAGTGTTTAGGTAGGTCGTGGTCTACACCCACGTCGGCTTTCGCTTGAAGTCTGCCGAGCACATGTCGTGTGCAGACGCTAAGTGGTGGAAACATGTATGAAGAAGTACACCCCTGCAGGGTTATCATGATCTATTCGAATAGCCGCGTCCGCGGTAAAGGACTACTTCGTTGCCTATACAGTTCATAGACAAGTAAATGGAAACTACTAAAAGCCTCAAGATAAGTGTGAGTGCCGAGGATGGCTCTTCCGTAGGAAGACGGAGGCGGATCCTCGGTAGTGTATTGAATTGGTGAGTAGTGGACTCGTGTGGGCAAAACCAATTCAAGTTGGAGTATCGTAGGATAGTCTAGCCAAGAGTCAAAGCTGGCTTGCTGCAATAACTCCACCAACCCTTCTTGATCCTATGCATGTATGTAGGATCTGATGTAAGTCTTGCTGAGTACCTTTGTACTCATGTTGCTATAATTTACATTTTTTTACAGAAGACGCTGCAACCCTTTCTGATGGGTTCTATGTAGACGTTGACATCAACGGGTAGGCTAAAGACCCAGGTGGTGACCCTGAGCTTGTGAAGGACCACATAGTATAGCTAGGCTTTCCAAGCCTCTTTTATTTTACTAGTTGTCTGTACTCAGACAAGTTACTTCCGCTGCTGGTTTGTATGACTGTATGACTTGAATGTTGGGTCGTGAGACCCGTACCTTTGTGTATGTTATGTATGGCTCTCTGAGCCTTAAATAAAGTACTTGTGTCATAGAGTCATGTTGTGATGCTTCGTTGTATTTGCACATATCGAGCATATTGTGTGTATGATTGAAATGCTTGGTATGTGTGGGATCTGACTATCTAGTTGTTTATCTTTAGTAGCCTCTCTTACCGGGAAATGTCTCCTAGTGTTACCGCCGAGCCATGGTAGCTTGCTACTGCTCTGGAACACTTAGGCTGGCCGGCATGTGTCCTTCTTCGTTCCTGTGTCTGTCCCTTCGGGGAAATGTCACGCTTTGAGTACCGGAGTCCTGTTAGCCCGCTACAGCCCGGTTTACCGGAGTCCTGCTAGCCCAGTGCTATAGCCCGGACCCACTTGCTGATGACCGACACGTCCGAAGCTGGGTCATGGATACCTGTCCCTGTAAGTCTGTGCCACTTTGGGTTTACGACTAGTCATGTCAGCCCGGGCTCCTTATCATATGGATGCTAGCGACACTATCATATACGTGAGCCAAAAGGCGCAAACGGTCCCGGGCAAAGGTAAGGCGACACCCGTGGGGATACCGTGCGTGAGGCTGCAAAGTGATATGAGGTGTTACCGGCTAGATCGATGTGACATCGAGTCGGGGTCCTGACATCACAGAACCCAGATGTTGTAGCCGGATCATCCAGCCAGGCATCCGGATCATCCGGGGCATGTCCGGATCATCTGGGGTGGCCTCCGGTCTGTCCGGGCTGCTCGCAGCTCTGCTGCTACCATCTGCATCCGGGCCTTGAGCCAGATTAATCCGGACAATGTCCAGATCATCGGGGTGGTGTCCCAGATCATCAGGGCTTCTCAACTTTTGTCTAAACGGCTCAATTCTGGACATGGTATAAATAGCCCCTTACCTCTTCGAGATACGGTTGAACACTTCACACAAACACGCCTCAAGAACACGAGTGCTTCCCCTCTCTTGCTCATACACTAAATCCTAGATCCCAGCTTGATTCTTGAGAGTTTTGAAGAGTTGTTCCAATCAAAAGAAAGATCTTCTCCCTCTCCTTCTTGTGACCAAAGCAAATCATGGTTTGAGCAAGTCTTGAGTCTTTCCCCTCGGATCTTGTTACTCTTGGAGGTTGGAGACTCCTAGGCGGTAGGAGTCATTCGGTGAGGAATCAACCATTGTGATTACCCCTGGAAAGTTTGTGAGGGTTTGGAGACCACCACAAGGTCTACCACTAGTGGTTGAGAAACGCCTTCATGGTGTTGTCTCAAAGGGAGAATAGGGTGAGCCTTCGTGGCGTTGGTGTGCCTTTATGGTAACATCCACCTCTCTAACGGTGACTAGCTTCCCTCCAAGGAAGTGAACATCGGCATACATCCTCGTCTCCCGGAGTTGCGGTTAGTCCTAACCCTAACTCTCTACTTGTGGTTACTTGTCTCGTTGCACTTACTTACATCATATTGTGCTTTCTTACTTATGTGCTTGTGTTACTTGCTTAGTACTTAGTACTCACTTGCAATTGTTAGGCCCACCTTCATATTCCGCATTATTGCCTAAAATTGCTAAGTAATAATTAAAATTTGTAATTGTACCTATTCACCCCCCTCTAGGTCCATCTCGATCCTTTCAATTGGTATCAGAGCCTCGTGATCTATTCTTGTGGCTTAATCGCCCTAGAGCGAGATGAACACGGATGGGACTCCCTTGGTTGTAGATCCAAAGGATAAATGCGAGGCTTCTTCTGAAGTCAAGTCCTTTACATCTGAGGATCTGGAACGGGCCCTTGCTAAGAAAAAAAAGGAGCATGATGCTTCTCTTGAGGCCTTGGTCCAAATGATATTAGCCACATTGTCCACGGTGCTTGCACCACTCTCGGGTGGTGCAGCTTCAAGGCCAACTGTGCCTGCTCCATCACTTGGTCAACAACCTCCTAGCAATGAAAACTCTAGTGTTCCTTGGCTTTAAGCAAGACCTAAGGTTGAGAAACCAAGATATAATCCTCAAGGAAAACCTCCTTTACTAAGTGCCACTTCCGATTTTGCCTTGTGGAGAGTTGCTATGCAGGATCATCTTCGACATGGAAATGATGAGATGCTAGAGATCATGGAGTATGGTTAGCATGTGGTTGATCCAAAGAACCCTACACCAAGAGAAATTTATGAAAAGAATCTCAATGACACTGCAATCATGTGTATAAGGAGAGGTATGGATGAAAAGCAAAGGAGACATTTCATACACATCACAAGTGCCAAGGAACTATGGGAAAGTATTATAAGATCCAAGACTAGCACCTCTGCCCTCTGGAGTGCTCAATATGAAATTGCCAAGGGGAAATTGCAAAACTTTTGTATGGAGAAAGGTGAAACCGCCAATCAAACTCTTGAGCGTCTCATGACCTTCACTGCTGACATTGAGTCATGTGAGTGTGACAAGACACAAGATGGATTCAACATGACTAAGCGATTCCTTGTGGATAAGTTGCTTCATGCTCTTGCCCCATATCACCATCAAATGGTGTGGGACATAAGACAACATCGTACCTTCAAGGAAATGATTACAGATGACATCATATCCACCTTCCAACTATTTGAAGAGTCAA
>NC_041381.1:689451572-689452513 GCF_002162155.2 Triticum dicoccoides | reverse complement strand
ATTTGCAAGACAAGGGCACAAGGAGAAAGGTAATGTTGTTAGTGGGAAGGCCACAAGGGGCGTGCCCACTCTCAACAAGTCAAAAGAGTTCATGCCTCCATCCTATGTACTTTGTAAGACTAAGGATGGAGAAGTTTATGCAAAATTTGTTGGTCCTCGAAATGCATTCCAATTCTATGCTATTTGGGTCCCTAAGACCCTTGTGAATAACTTGAGAGGTCCCATTGCAAAATGGTTGCCTCTAACCAAGTCATAATTGTGTGTAGGTTGCCTTCTCCGGTGGAGTAAAATGGGTGATTGATAGTGGATGTACCAATCATATTGCCGGAGATAGCAAATTGCTCTATGATTTCATGGAAGCTATTCAACCATTCATGAGCATTATGTTTGGTGGAGGTTCAAAAGGACAGGTACTTGGGTTGGGCAAGGTGGCTATCACAAATGACATGTCTCGTCATGCTTGTCCAATCCCTTAAATACCATTTGCTTTCTATTCGCCAATTGGCTTCTGTTGGTTATGATACACTCTTTGGACTAATGGATGTGAAAGTCTTTAAGAGAGATACTCTCGAAGTGGCCTTTGTTCGAGAGTTGGATGGCAACCTTTACACGGTTGATTTCTCGAAAGAGAGCACATTCCGTGCAACTTGTCTAATGGCCAAGGCGACAAGGGGTGGCTATGGCATCGACGGCTAGCCCATGTCGGCATGAGAAATCTTCAAGATCTCTTAAAGGGGAATCACATCCTTGGACTAACCAATGTCTCTTTTGAGAAAGACCGTGTGTGTAGTGCATGCATAGCCGGGAAGCAACATCAATCAAAGCACCCTCCCAAGAACATTGTGTCTACTTCAAGGCCCCTGGAGCTCCTTCATGTGGATCTTTTTGGGCCTCCTTCATGGGATAGTCTTGGTGGGAAAAAGTATGGACTTGTCATTGTC
>NC_041381.1:689435852-689449455 GCF_002162155.2 Triticum dicoccoides | reverse complement strand
GGTTAAGCATATTCTTAGATACCTTGTTCACACCCCAAAGTTGGGTCTATGGTACCCCAAGGATGCTAAGTTTGATCTCATTGGGTACACGGATGCAGATTGGGCTGGAGATAAAGTGGATCATAAGTCCACCTCCGGTGCATGTCAATTTCTTGGATGCTCCTTGGTAAGTTGGTCCTCGAAGAAATAGAATTGTGTTGCCCTCTCCACCGCCGAAGCTGAATACATTGCTACCGCCAGTTGTGCAACTCAATTACTATGGATGAGGCAAAATTTGAAGGATTACAGTATCACCTATAGACATGTGCCTCTTCTATGTGATAATGAAAGTGCCATCAATATTGCCGAGAATCCCAAAGATCACACCCGCACCAAGCACATTGACATTAGGTACCACTTCTTGAGAGATCATGTGGAGAAGGGTGATATTTACATTGCTCATGTTGGCACAGATATGCAACTTGCAGATATTTTCACCAAGCCATTGGACGAAGCAAGGTTTTGTCAACTTAGGCATGAACTTGGTATCCTGGAGCTTGACAACATTATGTGAAATCTAGTACCCATGCATGCATTTTCATAATGTCTTGTCTTGATGTAGGCATATTCTTAGGGGGAGACATTCAATTCATGAGTACTCTCACCCTACATAATGCATAAATAGAACCAACACTCTCAAAGTCACTATGACACTTATTTTGTGTCGATAGTACTTTAAAATGATGGGGTAATAATCATGGGTCCAAAAGTTCAAATTTTTGGTCTCCCAAGTTATGTATACTCATACATGGTGACTTAGCCTACAACTCTTTTTAGTTGTTTATATGGGTTTGAGATATTGTTGTGACTAAAGCTACTTATATATCTCTCTCTATAAAAATATACATATAGCGTCATCACCTCATCACCCTTCACAACATCAGAACCAGCTCTCAGCATTCTAGCTGGTCGGATCATCCGGACGTCCAGGCTGTGCTCCCCTGTCTGCCCGGATATCCGGGCCCATTCCAGGACATCTGGCCCTGCCCGGATCATCCGGGGCTCCTTCCGGACATTTGGGTGGGTCTTCGCCCTGCCCAGTAACATATCGGGCCGTGTGGGGCACAGGGGGTTATTCCCCTGTTTTTCCCCTCGACCTCATCCTCTCGCCCCCCGCCGTTGGCAGCTGCTCGTCGGACCGCCCCGCCAGTCCGGCCGGCCAACTGGGCGGATCTCGACCTCACGGGTTGCCGTTGCCTCGATCTACTCCCTCCTCGCGCCGTTTTCCCCGGGGCCAATTGGATCCTCTCCAATCTCGGCCTCTGTCCTCAACTCCGCCATGGTGGTCGGCCGTGGTGGTACTGGCCGGAGCTTCAAGTTGACCTCCTCGGGTCCCTCTCGTGAACCACGTCGCCAAGCATCAACGGACTTCGAGGAAGCTACTCGTCCACTCAAGAAAGCACCAGGTCATGCTCGTCCGTCCTATGCCGGGCAAGACTACCCTGACTACGAGGTCGATCTCCAAGAGGAAGAGCTCGTTGATATGTCTCCAACGTATCTATAATTATTTATTGCTCCATGCTACTTTATCTACTGTTTTGGACTATATTGGGCTTTATTTTCCACTTTTATATTATTTTGGGACTAACCTATTAACCAGAGGCCCAACCCAGAATTGCTGTTTTTTTGCCTATTTCAGTGTTTCGAAGAAACGGAATATCAAATGGAGTCCAAACGGAATGAAACCTTCGGGAACGTGATTTTCTCACCGAACGTGATCCAGGAGACTTGGACCTTGCTCCAAGGAACAACCGAGGAGGTCACAAGGGTGGGGGGCACGCCCCCCTGGGCGCCCCCCTACCTCATGGGCCCCCTGTTGCTCCACCGACGTACTCCTTCCTCCTATATATACCTACGTACCCCCGACAGACCAGATACGGAGCCAAAAACCTAATTCCACCGCCGCAACCTTCTGTATCCATGAGATCCCATCTTGGGGCCTGTACTGGAGCTCCGCCGGAGGGGGCATCCACCATGGAGGGCTTCTACATCAACACCATAGCCCATCCGATGAAGTGTGAGTAGTTTACTTTAGACCTTCGGGTCCATAGCTAGTGCTAGATGGCTTCTTCTCACTTTTTGGATCTCAATACAATGTTCTCCCCCTCTCTTGTGGAGATCTATTTGATGTAATCTTCCTTTTGTGGTGTGTTTGTTGAGACCGATGAATTGTGGGTTTATAATCCAGCTTATCTATGAGCAATATTTGAATCTCCTCTGAATTCTTTTATGTATGATTGAGTTATCTTTGCAAGTCTCTTCGCATTATCCTTTTGGTTTGGCCAACTAGATTGGTAGTTCTTGCAATGGGAGAAGTGCTTAGCTTTGGGTTCAATCTTGCGGTGTCCTTTCCCAGTGCCAGCAGGGGCAGCAAAGCACGTATTGTATTGTTGCCATCAAGGATAACAAGATGGTTTTTTATCATGTTGCATGAATTTATCCCTCTACATCATGTCATCTTGCTTAAGGCGTTACTTTGTTTTTAACTTAATACTCTAGATGCATGCTGGATAGCGGTCGATGGGTGGAGTAGTAGTAGTAGATGCAGAATCGTTTCGATCTACTTGTCTCGGACGTGATGCCTATATACATGATCATTCTCTAGATATGCTCATAACTATGCTCAATTCTGTCAATTGCTCAACAGTAATTTGTTCACCCACCGTAGAATACTTATGCTCTTGAGAGAAGCCACTAGTGAAACCTATGGCCCCCGGGTCTATTCTCATCATATCAATCTCTATCGCTTTATTACTTGCTTTATTTTTACTTTGCCTTTTACTTTTTACTTTGCATCTCTATACCAAAAATACCAAAAATATTATTTATCATCTCTATCAGATCTCACTCTCGTAAGTGACCGTGAAGGGATTGACAACCCCTAATCGCGTTGGTTGCGAGTAGCTATCGTTTAGTGCAGGTACGAGGGACTTGTGCGTGGTCTCCTACTGGATTGATAACTTGGTTCTAAAAAACTGAGGGAAATACTTACGCTACTTTGCTGCATCATCCTATCCTCTTCGGGGAAATCCAACGCAGTGCTCAAGAGGTAGCACTCGTGCCGGTTCGCCCCACGACCAAAGCCAAGAAGAAGAAAGCGGTTTCTGCCTCAAGCTCGCAGTCTGCCGCACCTACTGGTCTCATTTTGTCCATGGCCAACCCCATCAACCATGGCCGTCGTACTATCAGCTATCAGTCCATGGACCCCTCTGAGAATGCTGCTTTAAGGAGTGAAGTCAATCAATTTGCCACCCCGGCCAATGCAACCGATCCTCGGTTTCGCACCTTGGTTCAACATGACATCTATCAATCTGTCATTGCTCATCTAGGGTTCTCTCCTCAGTATTATGTGAACTTGGGTTACATTGAGAAAAATCCAACCAAGTTCGATGGTGTGTTAGAGAAGATTGAGGGCATGGGGCTGTGTCGTGCTATGACTCTCCACTGTGATTGGAATGAGGCTGCCATTCGGCAATTCTATGCCACGTGTTTCTTCCATCCGGGTCGTTCTATCACTTGGATGACTCACCATTCTCAGTTCACTGTCTCTTTTGAGGAGTTTGTTGCTGCCTTGGGCATGCCTGGATCTGAGGCCGCTCTTTTTCGGATCCATGAGGTGATTCCCAAGTTTGAGGCTATGCCCATCAGTGTTTGTAGTTGTCTCACCATGCCTACCACTCAGCTATCCACGGTGCAGCAAAGCAAGGATCTTAATGATATCAGTATCTTCAGTCTCAAATACCGGTGGCTTTTTTAGTGTATCCTCAACTCCATTGCTCCCAAGAAAGGGGATCGTGGGATGGTTCGGGCCTACAACATTGACTTGATGTACTACTCACGGAAGAATCCCACTCGTCCCATTGACATGGCATTTTTCCTTTGGCATGAGATTCGCATGGCTAGTTGTATGAAGGTTCGTACTCTTCCTCATGCTCCTTTCATTCAGACCGTCATTGACTCTGTCTTCATTTGCCCCATCAACAAGACAAACATTGACTCCATGTGGACTCCGCATGATGACACTTCTAGGGGCAAGGCTCCTGCTCCGTCGTGTGGTGAGAGGTCTTCTCGCCACACCAAACCTTTCGTCAAGCCGTTTGACCGCCTTGCTCGCTTTATTGGGAAGTCCCATAAAGCCATCTTTGACACCTGCCGCTACACTACTACTCACATTGCTACCGAGGAGGTTCGCCGCATCTCTGAGGCAAATGCTCTTAGGGCTCGCCTTCGTGCGCGTCCTGGCAGTCCTGTCGAGCCTGATGAGCCTATTCCTACTCGTCTTCCTCTTCCGGAGGTCGACTTTCCTTCTGCCACTGATTTTCCCGAGTTCTTCCTTGCACCTGCCGATCTGAGTGATGGTGATGATGATGATGATGAGGATGCTGCGTGATCCTCCTACTTTCTCAACCGTCTTCCCCTTTTTTGGTACTTGCTATCAAGGGGGAGATGTAATTCTTAGGAGGAGTATGAGTGTGTGTCTAGTATGCTTAGAGCTCTAGTTAAGTGGACTCATTATTATTATTATAGTAATGGTACTATGGTACTTTGGACATGTGTTATGATTATTGTAATGGTACTTTGGTCATGTGTTATGATACCTTGTACGAGTTGAAAGTTTCTATCCCTAGAAAACTCTATGATAAGTGGGAACCTACCATTAAAATTAAAATTAAAGATTATGAGTTTCATGCTTTGTTTTATTTGGGTGCTAGTGTCTCTACTATTCCCAAAACTTTGTGTGATTTGCTAGATTTTCGTGACTTTGAAGATTGCTCTCTAAACTTGCATCTTGCGGATTCCACTATTAAAAAGCCTATGGGAAGAATTAATGATGTTCTTATTGTTGAAAATAGAAATTATGTGCCCGTAGATTTTATCGTTCTTGATATAGATTGCAATCCTTCATGTCCTATTATTCTTGGTAGACCTTTCCTTAGAACGATTGGGGCAATCATTGATATGAAGGAAGGGAATATTAGATTCCAATTTCCCTTAAAGAAGGGCATGGAACACTTCCCTAGAAAGAAAATAAAATTACCATATGAATCTATCATGAGAGCCACTTATGGATTGCCTACCAAAGATGGCAATACCTAGATCTATCCTTGCTTTTATGACTAGCTAGGGCGTTAAATGATAGCGCTTGTTGGGAGGCAACCCAATTTTATTTTGTGTTTTTTGTTTTTGCTTCTGTTTAGGAATAAATAACCCATCTAGCTTCTGTTTGGATGTGGTTTTTTGTTTTAGTTAGTGTTTGTGCCAAGTAGAACCTATAGGATAACCTACGATGATAGTTGATTTGATTCTGCTGAAAAACAGAAACTTTGCACCACGAATATAATTTTGTTAAATCACAGGAACGTGATTTTGCGTTTATTATTTTTGATGCTGTTCAATAAACAAATTTTCCAGGACTTCCTATTTTGGTAGAATTTTTAGAGTTCCAGAAGTTTGCGTTAGTTACAGATTGCTACAGACTGTTCTGTTTTTGACAGATTCTGTTTTGCGTGTGTTGTTTGCTTATTTTGATCAATCTGTGGCTAGTAAAATAGTTTATAATCCATAGAGAAGTTGGAATAAAGTAGGTTTAACACCAATATAAATAAAGAATGAGTTTATTACAGTACCTTAGGTAGTTCTTTGTTTTCTTTCTCTAATGGAGCTCACGAGATTTCTGTTGAGTTTTTGTTGTGAAGTTTTCAAGTTTTGGGTGAATTCTTTTGATGGATTATGGAACAAGGAGTGGCAAGAGCCTAAGCTGGGGGATGCCCATGTCACCCCCAAGATAATCCAAGGACACCTAAAAGTCAAAGCTTGGGGATGCCCCGGAAGGCATCCCCTCTTTCGTCCACTTCCATCGGTAATTTACTTGGAGCTATATTTTTATTCACCACATGATATGTGTTTTGCTTGGAGCGTCTTGTATTATTTGCGTCTTTGCTTGTTAGTCTACCACAATCATCCTTGCTGTACACACCTTTTGAGAGAGCCATACATGAATTGGAATTTGCTAGAATACTCTATGTGCTTCACTTATATCTTTTGAGCTTGATAGTTTTGCTCATAGTGCTTCACTTATATCTTTTGAGCGTGATAATTTTTGCTCTAGTACTTCACTTAGATCTTTTAGAGCACGGTGGTGGATTTGTTTTAAAGAAACTATTGATCTCTCATGCTTCACTTAGATTATTTTGAGAGTCGTTAATAGCATGGTAATTTGCTTAATGTTAATATACTTGGTGTTCAAGATATGTGAAACTTTCTTTTGAGTGAATTGAATACTAAGATAAGTTTGATGCTTGATGATTGTTTTGAGATATGGAGGTGATAATATCAAAGTCGTGCTAGTTGGGTAATTGTGAATTTGAGAAATGCTTGAGTTGAAGTTTGCAAGTCACGTAGCATGCACGTATGGTTAAAGTTGTGTAACAAATTTTAAATATGAAGTGTACCTGGCTTGTGCATCCTTATGAATGAAGGTTGGGGGCACGCGATGGTTAACTCCTACCAACCTCCTCCTAGGAGCATGCGCATAGTACTTGATTTTTGATGACTTCTAAATTTTTGCAATAAGTATATGAGTTCTTTTGACTAATGTTGAGTCCATGGATTATACGCACTCTCACCTTTCCGCCTTTGCTAGCCTCTTCGGTACCGTGCATTGCCCTTTCTCACCTCGAGAGTTGGTGCAAACTTCGCCGGTGCATCCAAACCCCGTGATACGATACGCTCTATCACACATAAACCTCCTTATATCTTCCTCAAAACAGCCACCATACCTACCTATCATGGCATTTCCATAGCCATTCCGAGATATATTGCCATGCAACTTCCACCATCATCATCATGACATACATTACTTTTGTCATATTGCCATTGCATGATCATGTAGTTGACATCGTATTTGTGGCAAAGCCACCATGCATTATTTTTCATACATGTCACTCTTGATTCATTGCACCATCCCGGTACACCGCCGAAGGCATTCATATAGAGTCATATCTTGTTCTAAGTTTCGAGTTGTAATCCTTATGTTGTAATCAAAAGAAGTGTGATGATCATCATTAGTAGAGCATTGCCCAAAAAGAAAAAAAAGAGAAAAAAATAGAGAAAGGCAAAAAAAGAGAAAGGCCCAAAAAAAAGAAAAAAAGAAAAAAAGGAAAAAAAGAAAAAAAGAAAAAAAAAGAAAAAAAGGGGACAATGCTACTATCTCTTTTCCACACTTGTGCTTCAAAGTAGCACCTTGTTCTTCATGTAGTGAGTCTCATATATTGTGCTTCAAAGTAGCACCTTGTTCCTCATGTAGTGAGTCTCATAAGTTGTCTTTTTATACTAGTGGGAATTTTTCATTATAGAACTTGGCTTGTATATTCCTACGATGGGCCTCCTCAAATGCCCTAGGTCTTCATGAGCAAGCAAGTTGGATGCACACCCACTAGTTTTCTTTTTATTGAGCATTCATAGCTCTAGTGCATCCGTTGCATGGAAATCCCTACTCCTCATGTTGACATCAATTGATGGGCATCTCCATAGCCCGTTGATTAGCCTCGTCAATGTGAGACTTTCTCCTTTTTTGTCTTCTCCACATAATCCCCATCATCATATTCTATTCCACCCATAGTGCTATATCCATGGCTCACGCTCATGTATTGCGTGAAAGTTGAAAAGGTCTGAGATTATTTAAGTATGATACAATTTCTTGGCTTGTCATCGGGGGTATAGAAGTTGGGAACATCTTTGTGTGACGAAAATGAAGCATAGCCTAACTATATAATTTTGTAGGGATGAAATTTCTTTTGCCATGTTATTTTGAGAAGACATGATTACTTTGATTAGTATGCTTGAAGTATTATTATTTCTTATGTCAATATGAACTTTTGTCTTGAATCTTTCGGATCTGAATATTCATATCACAATTAAGAAGATTTACATTGAAATTATGCCAAAGTATCACTCCGCATCAAAAATTCCTTTTTATCATTTACCTACTCGAGGACGAGCAGGAATTAAGCTTGGGGATGCCTGATACGTCTCCAACGTATCTATAATTTTTGATTGCTCCATGCTACTTTATCTACTGTTTTGGACTATATTGGGCTTTATTTTCCAATTTTATATTATTTTTGGTACTAACCTATTAACCGGAGGCCCAGCCCAGAATTGCTGTTTTTTTGCCTATTTCAGTGTTTCAAAGAAACGGAATATCAAACGGAATGAAACCTTTGGGAACGTGATTTTCTCATCGAACGTGATCCAGGAGACTTGGACCCTGCTCCAAGGAATAACCGAGGAGGTCATGAGGGTGGGGGGCGCGCCCCCCTGGGCGCGCCCCCTACCTCGTGGGCCCCCTGTTGCTCCACCGACGTACTCCTTCCTCCTATATATACCTACGTACCCCCGACAGACCAGATACGGAGCCAAAAACCTAATTCCACCGCCGCAACCTTCTGTATCCACGAGATCCCATCTTGGGGCCTGTTCCGGAGCTCCGCCGGAGGGGGCATCCACCACGGAGGGCTTCTACATGAACACCATAGCCCCTCCGATGAAGTGTGAGTAGTTTACTTCAGACCTTCGGGTCTGTAGCTAGTAGCTAGATGGCTTCTTCTCTCTTTTTGGATCTCAATACAATGTTCCCCCCTCTCTTGTGGAGATCTATTTGATGTAATCTTGTTTTTGCGGTGTGTTTGTTGAGACCGATGAATTGTGGGTTTATGATCCAGCTTATCTATGAGCAATATTTGAATCTCCTCTGAATTCTTTTATGTATGATTGAGTTATCTTTGCAAGTCTCTTCGAATTATCCTTTTGGTTTGGCCAACTAGATTGGCAGTTCTTGCAATGGGAGAAGTGCTTAGATTTGGGTTCAATCTTGCGGTGTCCTTTCCCAGTGACAGCAGGGGCAGCAAGGCACGTATTGTATTGTTGCCATCGAGGATAACAAGATGGTTTTTTTTATCATATTGCATGAATTTATCCCTCTACATCATGTCATCTTGCTTAAGGCGTTACTATGTTTTTAACTTAATACTCTAGATGCATGCTGGATAGCGGTTGATGAGTGGAGTAATAGTAGTAGATGCAGAATCGTTTCGATCTACTTGTCTCGGATGTGATGCCTATATACATGATCATTCTCTAGATATGCTCATATCTATGCTCAATTCTGTCAATTGCTCAACAGTAATTTGTTCACCCTCCGTAGAATACTTATGCTCTTGAGAGAAGCCACTAGTGAAACCTATGCCCCCCGGGTCTATTCTCATCATATCAATCTCTATCGCTTTATTACTTGCTTTGTTTTTACTTTGCCTTTTACTTTTTACTTTGCATCTCTATACCAAAAATACCAAAAATATTATTTATCATCTCTATCAGATCTCACTCTCGTAAGTGACCGTGAAGGGATTGACAACCACTAATCGCGTTGGTTGCGAGTAGCTATCGTTTTGTGCAGGTACGAGGGACTTGTGTGTGGTATCCTACTGGATTGATACCTTGGTTCTCAAAAACTGAGGGAAATACTTACGCTACTTTGCTACATCATCCTCTCCTTATCAGGGAAATCCAACGCAGTGCTCAAGAGGTAGCACTCGTGCCGGTTCGCCCCACGACCAAAGCCAAGAAGAAGAAAGCGGTTTCTGCCTCAAGCTCGCAGTCTGCCGCACCTACTGGTCTCATTTTGTCCATGGCCAACCCCACCAACCGTGGCCGTCGTACTATCAGCTATCAGTCCATGGACCCCTCTGAGTATGCTGCTTTAAGGAGTGAAGTCAATAAATTTGCCGCCCTGGCCAATGCAACCGATCCTCGGTTTTGCACCTTGGTTCAACAGGACATCCATCAATCCGTCATTGCTCATCTAGGGTTCTCTCCTCAGCATTATGTGAACTTGGGTTACATTGAGAAAAATCCAACCAAGTTCGATGGTGTGTTAGAGAAGATTGAGGTCATGGGGCTGCATCGTGCTATGACTCTCCACTGTGATTGGAATGAGGCTGCCATTCGGCAATTCTATGCCACGTGTTTCTTCCATCCGGATCGTTCTATCACTTGGATGACTCACCATTCTCAGTTCACTGTCTCTTTTGAGGAGTTTGTTGCTGCCTTGGGCATGCCTGGATCTGAGGCCGCTCTTTTTCGGATCCATGAGGTGAATCCCAAGTTTGAGGCTATGCCCATCAGTGTTTGTAGTTGTCTCACCATGCCTACCACTCAGCTATCCACAGTGCAGCAAAGCAAGGAGCTTAATGATATCAGTATCTTCAGTCTCAAATACCGGTGGCTTTTTCAGTGTATCCTCAACTCCATTGCTCCCAAGAAAGGGCATCGTGGGATGGTTCGGGCCTACAACATTGACTTGATGTACTACTCACAGAAGAATCCCACTCGTCCCATTGACATGGCATTTTTCCTTTGGCATGAGATTCGCATGGCTAGTTGTCTGAAGGTTCGTACTCTTCCACATGCTCCTTTCATTGAGACCGTCAATGACTCTGTCTTCACTTGCCCCATCAACAAGACCAACATTCACTCCATGTGGACTCCGCGTGATGACACTTCTAGGGGCAAGGGTCCTGCTCCGTCGTGTGGTGAGAGCCCTTCTCGCCACACCAAACCTTTCGTCAAGCCGTTTGACCGCCTTGCTCGCTTTATTGGGAAGTCCCATAAAGCCATCTTTGACACATGCCGCTACACTACTACTCACATTGCTACCGAGGAGGTTCGCCGCATCTCTGAGGCAAATGCTCTTAGGGCTCGCCTTCGTGCACGTCTTGGCAGTCCTGTCGAGCCTGATGAGCCTATTCCTACTCGTCTTCCTCTTCCGGAGGTCGACTTTCCTTCCTGAGTGATGGTGATGATGATGATGATGAGGATGCTGCGTGATCCTCCTACTTTCTCGACCGTCTTCCCCTTTTTCGGTACTTGCTGTCAAGGGAGAGATGTAATTCTTAGGAGGAGTATGAGTGTGTGTCTGGTATGCTTAGAGCTCTAGTTAAGTGGACTCATTATTATTATTATAGTAATGGTACTATGGTACTTTGGACATGTGTTATGATTATTGTAATGGCACTTTGGTCATGTGTTATGATACCTTGTACGAGTTTATGAGTTATGAGTTTATGTCACCATGCAAGTGCTTAAGTATGCTGTCTTCATTCGTTTCTTATCATTGCTTTTGTTGATTTTAATGGTGTATGCCTACACTATATTCAGAATGAGGGCATCCACTCCATATGTGCATGATTTTGTATTTTTATCACCTTATTCCATGCATACATTAAGGGGGAGCTCTCCTTAAAACACATCCCTATGCATACATTAAGGGGGAGCTCTTCCTAAAACACATACCGGACTACTCTCCTAGAATTATTCGTATCATATTTCACTTGTTGAGTGCTATATGTAGTTTGTCATCAACTACCAAAAAAGGGGGAGATTGAAAGTGCAATCTTGCTCTTAAAGAATATTTTTGATATTGATGACAAATCTACATATAGGGGACTAACCTTGTTTGCTAAGTATATACACAGGCCACCAGTCCTCTGGTTTTTACTGATGAGCATCATGATCACATCATATGAGATTTTACTCAAGAAAATTATCAATGAGGAAAGGAGCAAACAAAGATGAAGTATTGTGCTCTTTTATATTTCTTGAGTAATAGGAATCCTGCACTATTAAGAGGGGATCCGAGGTGTAGGTTCAAGACTTGCTCACATTTTTATCTCACAAACAATTTTTCACAATAGACCAAAATCCCTAGCAAAACCCCTTAGCCAAAACCTACCACTTCTCCTAGCCGGATCATCCGGACGGCTACCCAGATCATCCGGGCTTCACCCGGATCAGCCGGACCTTGCTCCGGATCATCCGGATAATAGGCGTTTTCCATCACAGAACGGTGTGGCTGAAGCTGGATCATCCGCACGTTCTTCCGGATCATCCGGGCTATGCCCCGGATCGTCCGGATCCTGTTCCAGATCATCCGGATAACTGTGCCCTGTTTTTCACAGAACCTAGATGTTGTAGCCGGATCATCTGGCCAGGCATCTGGATCATCCGAGGCATGTCCGGATCATCCGGGGTGGCCTCCGGTCTGTTCGGGCTGCTCACAGCTCTGCTGCTACCATCTGCATCCGGGCCTTCAGCCAGATTAATCCGGACAATGTCCAGATCATCCGGGTGGTGTCCCAGATCATCCGGGCTGGTCAACTTTTGTCCAAACGGCTCAATTCTGGACATGGTATAAATAGCCCCTTACCTCTTCAAGATAAGGTTGAACACTTCACACAAACACGCCTCAAGAACACCAGTGCTTCCCCTCTCTTGCTCATACACTAAATCCTAGATCCCGGCTTGATTCTTGAGAGTTTTGAAGAGTTGTTCCAATCAAAAGAAAGATCTTCTCCCTCTCCTTCTTGTGACCAAAGCAAATCGTGGTTTGAGCAAGTCTTGAGTCTTTCCCCTCAGATCTTGTTACTCTTGGAGGTTGGAGACTCCTAGGCGGTAGGAGTCATTCGGTGAGGAATCAACCATTGTGATTACCCCCGGAAAGTTTGTGAGGGTCTGGAGACCACCCCAAGGTCTACCACTAGTGGTTGAGAAACGCCTTCGTGTTGTCTCAAAGGGAGAATAGGGTGAGCCTTCGTGGCGTTGGTGTGCCTTCGTGAAAACATCCACCTCTCTAACGGTTACTAGCTCCCCTCCAAGGAAGTGAACATCGGCATACATCCTCGTCTCCTGGAGTTGTGGTTATTCCTAACCCTAACTCTCTACTTGTGGTTACTTGTATCGTTGCACTTACTTACATCATATTGTGCTTGCTTACTTATTTGCTTGTGTTACTTGCTTAGTACTTAGTACTCACTTGCAATTGTTAGGCTCACCTTCATATTCCGCATTATTGCCTAAAATTGCTAAGTAATAATTAAAATTTGTAATTGTACCTATTCACCCCCTCTAGGTCCATCTCGATCCTTTCATAGGCCTGCTGCAGATGCAACTGCAGACGTTGTGAACTTTTGGCAGAGCAAAGCTGATGACTACTCGATAGTTCAGTGTGCCATGCTTTACGGCTTAGAACCGGGACTTCAACGATGTTTTGAACGTCATGGAGCATATGAGATGTTCCAGGAGTTGAAGTTAATATTTCAAGCAAATGCCCGGATTGAGAGATATGAAGTCTCCAATAAGTTCTACAGCTGTAAGATGGAGGAGAATAGTTCTGTCAGTGAACATATACTCAAAATGTCTGGGTATAACAATCACTTGATTCAACTGGGAGTTAATCTTCCGGACGATAGTGTCACTGGCAGAATCCTTCAATCACTGCCACCAAGCTACAAGAGCTTTGTGATGAACTATAATATGCAAGGGATGAACAAGACAATTCCTGAGCTCTTCGCAATGCTAAAGGCTGCGGAGGTAGAAATCAAGAAGGAGCATCAAGTGTTGATGGTCAACAAGACCACCAGTTTCAAGAAAAAGGGTAAAGGGAAGAAGAAGGGGAACTTCAAGAAGAACGACAAACAAGTTGCTGCTCAAGAGAAGAAACCCAAGT
>NC_041381.1:689431514-689434708 GCF_002162155.2 Triticum dicoccoides | reverse complement strand
GTAGTTTACTTCAGACCTTCGGGTCTGTAGCTAGTAGCTAGATGGCTTCTTCTCTCTTTTTGGATCTCAATACAATGTTCCCCCCTCTCTTGTGGAGATCTATTTGATGTAATCTTGTTTTTGCGGTGTGTTTGTTGAGACCGATGAATTGTGGGTTTATGATCCAGCTTATCTATGAGCAATATTTGAATCTCCTCTGAATTCTTTTATGTATGATTGAGTTATCTTTGCAAGTCTCTTCGAATTATCCTTTTGGTTTGGCCAACTAGATTGGCAGTTCTTGCAATGGGAGAAGTGCTTAGATTTGGGTTCAATCTTGCGGTGTCCTTTCCCAGTGACAGCAGGGGCAGCAAGGCACGTATTGTATTGTTGCCATCGAGGATAACAAGATGGTTTTTTTTATCATATTGCATGAATTTATCCCTCTACATCATGTCATCTTGCTTAAGGCGTTACTATGTTTTTAACTTAATACTCTAGATGCATGCTGGATAGCGGTTGATGAGTGGAGTAATAGTAGTAGATGCAGAATCGTTTCGATCTACTTGTCTCGGATGTGATGCCTATATACATGATCATTCTCTAGATATGCTCATATCTATGCTCAATTCTGTCAATTGCTCAACAGTAATTTGTTCACCCTCCGTAGAATACTTATGCTCTTGAGAGAAGCCACTAGTGAAACCTATGCCCCCCGGGTCTATTCTCATCATATCAATCTCTATCGCTTTATTACTTGCTTTGTTTTTACTTTGCCTTTTACTTTTTACTTTGCATCTCTATACCAAAAATACAGAAAATATTATTTATCATCTCTATCAGATCTCACTCTCGTAAGTGACCGTGAAGGGATTGACAACCACTAATCGCGTTGGTTGCGAGTAGCTATCGTTTTGTGCAGGTACGAGGGACTTGTGTGTGGTCTCCTACTGGATTGATACCTTGGTTCTCAAAAACTGAGGGAAATACTTACGCTACTTTGCTACATCATCCTCTCCTTATCAGGGAAATCCAACGCAGTGCTCAAGAGGTAGCACTCGTGCCGGTTCGCCCCACGACCAAAGCCAAGAAGAAGAAAGCGGTTTCTGCCTCAAGCTCGCAGTCTGCCGCACCTACTGGTCTCATTTTGTCCATGGCCAACCCCACCAACCGTGGCCGTCGTACTATCAGCTATCAGTCCATGGACCCCTTTGAGTATGCTGCTTTAAGGAGTGAATTCAATAAATTTGCCGCCCTGGCCAATGCAACCGATCCTCGGTTTTGCACCTTGGTTCAACAGGACATCCATCAATCCGTCATTGCTCATCTAGGGTTCTCTCCTCAGCATTATGTGAACTTGGGTTACATTGAGAAAAATCCAACCAAGTTCGATGGTGTGTTAGAGAAGATTGAGGTCATGGGGCTGCATCGTGCTATGACTCTCCACTGTGATTGGAATGAGGCTGCCATTCGGCAATTCTATGCCACGTGTTTCTTCCATCCGGATCGTTCTATCACTTGGATGACTCACCATTCTCAGTTCACAATCTCTTTTGAGGAGTTTGTTGCTGCCTTGGGCATGCCTGGATCTGAGGCCGCTCTTTTTCGGATCCATGAGGTGAATCCCAAGTTTGAGGCTATGCCCATCAGTGTTTGTAGTTGTCTCACCATGCCTACCACTCAGCTATCCACAGTGCAGCAAAGCAAGGAGCTTAATGATATCAGTATCTTCAGTCTCAAATACCGGTGGCTTTTTCAGTGTATCCTCAACTCCATTGCTCCCAAGAAAGGGCATCGTGGGATGGTTCGGGCCTACAACATTGACTTGATGTACTACTCACAGAAGAATCCCACTCGTCCCATTGACATGGCATTTTTCCTTTGGCATGAGATTCGCATGGCTAGTTGTCTGAAGGTTCGTACTCTTCCACATGCTCCTTTCATTGAGACCGTCAATGACTCTGTCTTCACTTGCCCCATCAACAAGACCAACATTCACTCCATGTGGACTCCGCGTGATGACACTTCTAGGGGCAAGGGTCCTGCTCCGTCGTGTGGTGAGAGCCCTTCTCGCCACACCAAACCTTTCCTCAAGCCGTTTGACCGCCTTGCTCGCTTTATTGGGAAGTCCCATAAAGCCATCTTTGACACATGCCGCTACACTACTACTCACATTGCTACCGAGGAGGTTCGCCGCATCTCTGAGGCAAATGCTCTTAGGGCTCGCCTTCGTGCACGTCTTGGCAGTCCTGTCGAGCCTGATGAGCCTATTCCTACTCGTCTTCCTCTTCCGGAGGTCGACTTTCCTTCCTGAGTGATGGTGATGATGATGATGATGAGGATGCTGCGTGATCCTCCTACTTTCTCGACCGTCTTCCCCTTTTTCGGTACTTGCTGTCAAGGGAGAGATGTAATTCTTAGGAGGAGTATGAGTGTGTGTCTGGTATGCTTAGAGCTCTAGTTAAGTGGACTCATTATTATTATTATAGTAATGGTACTATGGTACTTTGGACATGTGTTATGATTATTGTAATGGCACTTTGGTCATGTGTTATGATACCTTGTACGAGTTTATGAGTTATGAGTTTATGTCACCATGCAAGTGCTTAAGTATGCTGTCTTCATTCGTTTCTTATCATTGCTTTTGTTGATTTTAATGGTGTATGCCTACACTATATTCAGAATGAGGGCATCCACTCCATATGTGCATGATTTTGTATTTTTATCACCTTATTCCATGCATACATTAAGGGGGAGCTCTCCTTAAAACACATCCCTATGCATACATTAAGGGGGAGCTCTTCCTAAAACACATACCGGACTACTCTCCTAGAATTATTCGTATCATATTTCACTTGTTGAGTGCTATATGTAGTTTGTCATCAACTACCAAAAAAGGGGGAGATTGAAAGTGCAATCTTGCTCTTAAAGAATATTTTTGATATTGATGACAAATCTACATATAGGGGACTAACCTTGTTTGCTAAGTATATACACAGGCCACCAGTCCTCTGGTTTTTACTGATGAGCATCATGATCACATCATATGAGATTTTACTCAAGAAAATTATCAATGAGGAAAGGAGCAAACAAAGATGAAGTATTGTGCTCTTTTATATTTCTTGAGTAATAGGAATCCTGCACTATTAAGAGGGGATCCGAGGTGTAGGTTCAAGACTTGCTCACATTTTTATCTCACAAACAATTTTTCACAA
>NC_041381.1:689425036-689431504 GCF_002162155.2 Triticum dicoccoides | reverse complement strand
TTCCGCTCAATAATTCTTATTAATTCCAAAAACATGTTTCGTGGAGTTTCAGGATTTTTGGAGCAGTGCAGAATAGGTTTCCAATGTTTGCTCCTTTTCCAGCCAGAATTCCAGCTGCCCGCATTCCCCCTCTTCATGGTAAACCTTGTAAAATAAGAGAGAATAGCTATAAGTATTGAGATATAATGTGTAATAACAGCCCATAATGCAATAAATATTGATATAAAAGCATGATGCAAAATGGACGTATCAACTCCCCCAAGCTTAGACCCCGCTTGTCCTCAAGTGGAAGCCGATATCGAAAAATATGTCCACATGTTTAGAGATAGAGGTGTTGATAAAAATAAAATACGGACATGAGGGCATCATGATCATTCTTGTAACAACAACATATATAGATTTTATCATATAATTTCTTATACTCAAGTAACAATCAATTCACAATGTCAAGTATGGTTCAAAAACTTTATTGAGAACTAACAAACTATAATCTCAGTCATTGAAGCAATTGCAATTTATCGTAACATCAGAAAGAGTCAACAATAGAGCCTTTCAGCAAATCCACATACTCAACTATCATGTAGTCTTCTACAATTGCTAACACTCACGCAATACTTGTGGTTATGGAGTTTCAGCCGGACACTGAGAAAGATAGGGGCTTATTGTATTGCCTCCCAACGTATTCACCTTTAGGTGATGTCAACAATAATAGCCCGTGCTAACTTACATCCAATTGGATATATATATCATGAGCTTTCAAACATGAGGAGCTTGCCAAAGGATAAAATGAAAAAGGGAAAGGTGAGGATCACCTTGACTAAAGCATAAAGTAAAAGATAGGCCCTTCGCAGAGGGAAGCAGAGGTTGTCATGTGCGTTTAGGGTTGGATGCACAAAATCTTAATGCAAAAGAACGTCACTTTATATTGCCCCTTGTATGTGGACCTTTATTATGTAGTCCGTCGCTTTTATTACTTCCACAACAAGATCGTATAAAGCTTATTTTCTCTGCACTAATAAATCATACATATTTAGATAGCAATTTTTATATCCTGCAACATGACAACTTACTTGAAGGATCTTACTCAATCCATAGGTAGGTATGGTGGACTCTCATGGCAAAACTGGGTTTAAGGATATTTGGAAGCACAAGTAGTATCTCTACTTGGTGCAAGGAATTTGGCTAGCATGGCTCAACATGTTTGGAAGGTCAATGACAATATACTTTAACCGAGATGTGAGAAAACACAAACCATTACGTTGTCTTCCTTGTTCAACGTCAACCCTTTTTAGCATGTCATACTTAATGAGTGCTCCCAATCATAAAAGATGTCCAAGATAATATATTTTTATGTGAACCTCTCTTTCCTTATCACTTCCTATTAATTGCAACGATGACCAAAACTACGTTTATCAACTCTCAACAACTTTTATGCCTCATACTTTCTATGTGTGAAGTCATCACTAACCATAAGATCAATATGAACTCTTTTATTCTTTCTACTTTCTTCAGATCATAGCAACATAGCAAAGCCCTTGACTCAACACTAATCTTTATTATAGATATCTCACGGACTCGAATACATAAAGAGATCACAAACCAAAACTCAAACTACTTGATATCAAAACTTCAATCTACTAGATCAAGATACTACTAAAGGGATCGAACTAAATAAAACGGTAAAGATAGGAGTGTGATGGTGATACGATACCGGGGCACATCCCCCAAGCTTGACAGTTGCCAAGGGGAGTGCTCATACCCATGTGATTATGTCCTCGGAGGTGATGGAGGTGGTGATGATGATGGTGGATAATCGCACATCGAACGTAAAAGCTTCTCCAACTTGCGGATAATGCCCTTGAGTCCGGCGATATGATCCTTCAACAAAATATTCTCCTGCGTGAGATACTTGTTCTGTATGCGAGCTAGCTCAATCATCTTGAAAGCTTCAATCTATGTTGGAGTAAAGAGGTTAGGTAAAGGTTGAGGGATGTCTTCTTCTTTCACCACCAGAGCTTGGACCTCCATGGCCTTCTTGATCCCTTCATCCTTGTTGATCTCCTCCGGTTCTTCTCTTTTCAGCTCTATCTTCAATAGCCAAGCATCCTTGTCTTCGTTGTTGGAGGAGGGTGACGTCATAGTGCTCTAGATCTGCAACAGAACAACTCAAAACGAAAACAGAGGATATTTGCGTGATACGGTGGTCAAAACCTTCAGGAGTATATATAATGAATTTTTACCGACCAAAATACGTAACATGCAAGAAAACAGAGTCCGGGAGGCACACGAGGTGTCCACGAGACAGGGGGCGCGCCTAGTAAGGGTGGGCGCGCCCTCCACTCTCGTGGGGGCCTCGTGTCCCTTTCGGACTACTTCTTTCTTCCTAAAATTCTTAAATATTCCAAAACTGATAAAAATTGCCATTGGAGTTGTTTTGGAGTCGGTTTACTTACCGTACCACATACCTATTCCTTTTCGGAGTCTAGAACGTTCTGGAAAGTGTCCCTTATGTATTCCTCCAGGGTTACGATTTCAATAATATTAGTTTCAACATTGATAGGATTACCTGAAATATAATGTTTAATTCTTTGACCATTCACCACCCTCGGACTTGTGCCTTCTAAGTTGTTGATATTTATGGCACCAGAACGATAGACCTCCTCGATAACATAGGGACCTTCCCATTTAGAGAGAAGTTTTCCTGCAAAAAATCTTAAACGAGAGTCTAATAATAACACATAATCACCTACATTAAACTCACGCTTTTGAATCCTTTTGTCATGCCAGCGTTTGACTTTTTCTTTAAATAGCTTGGCATTCTCATAGGCTTGGGTTCTCCATTCATCGGGTGAGCTAATGTCAAACAACCTCTTCTCACCGGCAAGTTTGAAGTCATAGTTGAGCTCTTTAATAGCCCAATATGCTTTATGTTCAAGTTCAAGAGGTAAATGACACGCTTTTCCATAAACCATCTTATATGGAGACATACCCATAGGATTTTTGTACGCAGTTCTATAGGCCCATAATGCATCATCAAGTTTTTTGGACCAATTCTTTCTAGATCTATTGACAGTCTTTTGCAAAATTAATTTGATCTCTCTATTGCTCAACTCCACTTGACCACTAGACTGCGGATGATAAGGACATGCGATTCTACAATTAACACCATACTTAGCAAGCATCTTACGGAAAGCACCATGAATAAAATGTGAACCACCATCAGTCATAAGATATCTAGGGACTCCAAACCTCGGAAAAATAACTTCCTTAAGCATTTTGATAGAAGTGTTATGATCAACACTACTAGTTGGAATAGCTTCTACCCACTTAGTAAGGTAATCAACAACAACTAAGATATGAGTGTAACCATTAGAGGCAGGAAAAGGTCCCATATAATCAAAGCCCCAAACATCAAATGGTTCAATAACAAGAGAGTAATTCATAGGCATTTCTTGACATCTACTAATATTACCTATTCTTTGACATTCATCACAAGATAATACAAATTTACGAGCATCTTTGAAGAGAGTAGGCCAATAAAAACCAGATTGCAATACCTTGTGTGCAGTTCTATCTCCAGCGTGGTGTCCTCCATAGGATTCAGAGTGACACTTGTGTAGGATCTGTTCCTGTTCATGCTCAGGCACACAACGTCTAATAACACCATCTACTCCTTCTTTATAAAGGTGTGGGTCATCCCAGAAGTAATGTCTTAAATCATAAAAGAACTTTTTATTTTGCTGGTATGTGAAATAGGAGGTATAAACTTAGCAACAATGTAATTAGCATAATCATCATATCAAGGAGCAGTACGAGAAGCATTAATGACCACTAATTGTTCATCAAGAAAGCTATCATCAATAGGCAGTGGGTCATCAAGAACATTCTCTAACCTAGACAAGTTGTCTGCAACGGGGTTCTTAGCTCCCTTTCTATCAATAATATGCAAATCAAATTCTTGGGGCAAGAGAACCCATCTAATGAGTCTAGGCTTAGCATCTTTCTTTTCCATAAGATATTTAATAGCAACATGATCAGTGTGAATAGTAACTTTGGAATCAACAATATAAGGTCTAAACTTGTCACATGCAAACACAACTGCTAAGAATTCTTTCTCAGTAGTAGCATAATTTCTCTGGAAAGTATCAAGAGTCTTACTAGCATACTGGATAACATTCAATTTCTTATCAACTCTTTGCCCTAGAACAGCACCTACAGCATAATCACTAGCATCGCACATAATTTCAAAAGGTAAATTCCAATCAGGTGGCTGAACAATAGGTGCAGTGATCAAAGCTTTCTTAAGTATTTCAAATGCTTCTACACAATCATCATCAAAGACAAAAGGAATATCTTTTTGCAATAAATTAGTCAGAGGCCTAGAGATCTTAGAAAAGTCCTTAATGAACCTCCTATAAAAACCGGGATGACCAAGGAAACTTCTTATACCTTTTATGTCCTTAGGACATGGCATCTTTTCAATATCATCAACTTTGGCTTTGTCAACTTCAATACCTCTCTCGGAAATCTTATGCCCCAAGACAATGCCTTCATTAACCATAAAGTGACACTTTTCCCAATTCAGGACGAGACTAGTGTCTTCGCATCTCTGCAAAACTCGATCAAGGTTGCTCAAACAATCATCAAAAGAGGATCCATAAACAGAGAAATCATCCATGAATACCTCACAAATATTTTCACAAAAATCAGAGAATATAGCCATCATGCATCTTTGAAAGGTAGCAGGCGCATTACATAAACCAAAAGGCATACGTCTATAAGCAAAAGTACCGAAAGGGCAAAGAAAAGTAGTTTTAGATTGATCCCCCGCTGACACAGGTATTTGAGAGAAGCCAGAATAACCATCTAGAAAGCAGAAATGTGTGTGTTTGGATAGTCTTTCTAGCATTTGATCTATAAAAGGTAAAGGGTAATGATCTTTCTTAGTAGCTTTATTTAATTTACAGAAATCAATTACCATCCTATAACCTGTAATAATTCTTTACGGGATCAATTCATCTTTATCATTAGGAACGACAGTAATACCTCCCTTTTTAGGAACACAATGGACAGGGCTTACCCAATCACTGTCAGCAACGGGATAAATTATACCTGCCTCAAGGAGCTTTAGTATCTCCTTTCTTACCACTTCTTTCATCTTGGGATTCAGTCATCGTTGAGGATCTCTAACTGGTTTAGCATCTTTCTCCACTGTAATTTTGTGTTGGCATAACGTGGGACTAATGCCCTTAAGATCATCCAGAGTATATCCAATAGCACCCCGGTGCTTCTTCAGAGTTTTCAATAATCTTTCTTCTTCTTGCTCTGAAAGGTTAGCACTAATAATAACAGGATATATTTTCTTTTCATCAAGATAAGCATACTTAAGATTATCAGGTAATGGTTTGAGTTCAAACACGGGATCACCCTTGGGTGGAGGGGGATCCCCAAGAATTTCAACGGGAAGGTTATGTTTCAGCAGGTTCCTATTTAAGGAACACTTCATCTATTTCCCTTCTTTCCTTCATAAACATTTCATTTTCATGGTCTAGCAAATATTGTTCTAACAGATCAGTAGGAGGTACGGCAATGGAAGCAAGACCAATAATCTCATCCTTACTAGGTGATTCTCTATCACGAGGTTGTTTACGAAACTTAGCAAAATTAAACTTATGAGACATACCCTCTAAGCCAATTGTAACAGTATCCTTTTCACAATGAATCCTAGCCTTAACCTAGTTCAAGAAGGGTCTACCGAAAATAATGGGACAAAAATCATCTTGTGGGGAACGAAGAACAAGAAAATCAGCAGGGTATTTAACCTTCCCACACAAGACTTCAACATCTCTAACTATCCCCACTGGTTTAATGGTATCCCTATTAGCAAGCTTAATAGTAACATCAATGTCTTCTAATTCAACGGGTGCAATTTAGTGCATAATTTCTTTATATAAATCATAGGGTATTGCACTAGCACTAGCACCCATATCACATAAGCCATGATAACAATGATCTCCTATCTTGACGGAAATAACAGGCGTGCCTACCACAGGTCTATGTATCCTAGCATCTAATCTAGCAATATTAGCAGTATCACCACAGAAATAAATAACATGCCCATCTAAATCATCATCCAAGAGATCTTTAACCATAGCAATACTAGGTTCGACTTTGATTTGCTCAGGAGGTGTATAAGTCCTAGTATTACTCTTACGAACAACAGCCGAAGTTTTAGCATGATCCTTTATCCTAACAGGAAAAGGAGGTTTCTCAACATAAGTAGTAGGAACAATAGGATCACTATAGGTGACAGTCTTTTCTTCAACTGTAATAGGTGCAACTACTTTTACTTCAACAGGAGGATTATATTTAAACCACTTATCTTTAGGGAGATCAACGTGAGTAGCAAAAGATTCATAGAAAGAAGCTACTATCTCAGAGTCAAGTCCATACTTAGTGCTAAATCCA
>NC_041381.1:689406930-689425026 GCF_002162155.2 Triticum dicoccoides | reverse complement strand
GGGGGCGCGCCTAGTAAGGGTGGGCGCGCCCTCCACTCTCGTGGGGGCCTCGTGTCCCTTTCGGACTACTTCTTTCTTCCTAAAATTCTTAAATATTCCAAAACTGATAAAAATTGCCATTGGAGTTGTTTTGGAGTCGGTTTACTTACCGTACCACATACCTATTCCTTTTCGGAGTCTAGAACGTTCTGGAAAGTGTCCCTTATGTATTCCTCCAGGGTTACGATTTCAATAATATTAGTTTCAACATTGATAGGATTACCTGAAATATAATGTTTAATTCTTTGACCATTCACCACCCTCGGACTTGTGCCTTCTAAGTTGTTGATATTTATGGCACCAGAACGATAGACCTCCTCGATAACATAGGGACCTTCCCATTTAGAGAGAAGTTTTCCTGCAAAAAATCTTAAACGAGAGTCTAATAATAACACATAATCACCTACATTAAACTCACGCTTTTGAATCCTTTTGTCATGCCAGCGTTTGACTTTTTCTTTAAATAGCTTGGCATTCTCATAGGCTTGGGTTCTCCATTCATCGGGTGAGCTAATGTCAAACAACCTCTTCTCACCGGCAAGTTTGAAGTCATAGTTGAGCTCTTTAATAGCCCAATATGCTTTATGTTCAAGTTCAAGAGGTAAATGACACGCTTTTCCATAAACCATCTTATATGGAGACATACCCATAGGATTTTTGTACGCAGTTCTATAGGCCCATAATGCATCATCAAGTTTTTTGGACCAATTCTTTCTAGATCTATTAACAGTCTTTTGCAAAATTAATTTGAGCTCTCTATTGCTCAACTCCACTTGACCACTAGACTGCGGATGATAAGGACATGCGATTCTACAATTAACACCATACTTAGCAAGCATCTTACGGAAAGCACCATGAATAAAATGTGAACCACCATCAGTCATAAGATATCTAGGGACTCCAAACCTCGGAAAAATAACTTCCTTAAGCATTTTGATAGAAGTGTTATGATCAACACTACTAGTTGGAATAGCTTCTACCCACTTAGTAAGGTAATCAACAACAACTAAGATATGAGTGTAACCATTAGAGGCAGGAAAAGGTCCCATATAATCAAAGCCCCAAACATCAAATGGTTCAATAACAAGAGAGTAATTCATAGGCATTTCTTGACATCTACTAATATTACCTATTCTTTGACATTCATCACAAGATAATACAAATTTACGAGCATCTTTGAAGAGAGTAGGCCAATAAAAACCAGATTGCAATACCTTGTGTGCAGTTCTATCTCCAGCGTGGTGTCCTCCATAGGATTCAGAGTGACACTTGCGTAGGATCTGTTCCTGTTCATGCTCAGGCACACAACGTCTAATAACACCATCTACTCCTTCTTTATAAAGGTGTGGGTCATCCCAGAAGTAATGTCTTAAATCATAAAAGAACTTTTTATTTTGCTGGTATGTGAAATAGGAGGTATAAACTTAGCAACAATGTAATTAGCATAATCATCATATCAAGGAGCAGTACAAGAAGCATTAATGACCGCTAATTGTTCATCAAGAAAGCTATCATCAATAGGCAGTGGGTCATCAAGAACATTCTCTAACCTAGACAAGTTGTCTGCAACGGGGTTCTTAGCTCCCTTTCTATCAATAATATGCAAATCAAATTCTTGGGGCAAGAGAACCCATCTAATGAGTCTAGGCTTAGCATCTTTCTTTTCCATAAGATATTTAATAGCAACATGATCAGTGTGAATAGTAACTTTGGAATCAACAATATAAGGTCTAAACTTGTCACATGCAAACACAACTGCTAAGAATTCTTTCTTAGTAGTAGCATAATTTCTCTGGAAAGTATCAAGAGTCTTACTAGCATACTGGATAACATTCAATTTCTTATCAACTCTTTGCCCTAGAACAGCACCTACAGCATAATCACTAGCATCGCACATAATTTCAAAAGGTAAATTCCAATCAGGTGGCTGAACAATAGGTGCAGTGATCAAAGCTTTCTTAAGTATTTCAAATGCTTCTACACAATCATCATCAAAGACAAAAGGAATATCTTTTTGCAATAAATTAGTCAGAGGCCTAGAGATCTTAGAAAAGTCCTTAATGAACCTCCTATAAAAACCGGGATGACCAAGGAAACTTCTTATACCTTTTATGTCCTTAGGACATGGCATCTTTTCAATATCATCAACTTTGGCTTTGTCAACTTCAATACCTCTCTCGGAAATCTTATGCCCCAAGACAATGCCTTCATTAACCATAAAGTGACACTTTTCCCAATTCAGGACGAGACTAGTGTCTTCGCATCTCTGCAAAACTCGATCAAGGTTGCTCAAACAATCATCAAAAGAGGATCCATAAACAGAGAAATCATCCATGAATACCTCACAAATATTTTCACAAAAATCAGAGAATATAGCCATCATGCATCTTTGAAAGGTAGCAGGCGCATTACATAAACCAAAAGGCATACGTCTATAAGCAAAAGTACCGAAAGGGCAAAGAAAAGTAGTTTTAGATTGATCCCCCGCTGACACAGGTATTTGAGAGAAGCCAGAATAACCATCTAGAAAGCAGAAATGTGTGTGTTTGGATAGTCTTTCTAGCATTTGATCTATAAAAGGTAAAGGGTAATGATCTTTCTTAGTAGCTTTATTTAATTTACAGAAATCAATTACCATCCTATAACCTGTAATAATTCTTTACGGGATCAATTCATCTTTATCATTAGGAACGACAGTAATACCTCCCTTTTTAGGAACACAATGGACAGGGCTTACCCAATCACTGTCAGCAACGGGATAAATTATACCTGCCTCAAGGAGCTTTAGTATCTCCTTTCTTACCACTTCTTTCATCTTGGGATTCAGTCATCGTTGAGGATCTCTAACTGGTTTAGCATCTTTCTCCACTGTAATTTTGTGTTGGCATAACGTGGGACTAATGCCCTTAAGATCATCCAGAGTATATCCAATAGCACCCCGGTGCTTCTTCAGAGTTTTCAATAATCTTTCTTCTTCTTGCTCTGAAAGGTTAGCACTAATAATAACAGGATATATTTTCTTTTCATCAAGATAAGCATACTTAAGATTATCAGGTAATGGTTTGAGTTCAAACACGGGATCACCCTTGGGTGGAGGGGGATCCCCAAGAATTTCAACGGGAAGGTTATGTTTCAGCAGGTTCCTATTTAAGGAACACTTCATCTATTTCCCTTCTTTCCTTCATAAACATTTCATTTTCATGGTCTAGCAAATATTGTTCTAACAGATCAGTAGGAGGTACGGCAATGGAAGCAAGACCAATAATCTCATCCTTACTAGGTGATTCTCTATCACGAGGTTGTTTACGAAACTTAGCAAAATTAAACTCATGAGACATACCCTCTAAGCCAATTGTAACAGTATCCTTTTCACAATGAATCCTAGCCTTAACCTAGTTCAAGAAGGGTCTACCGAAAATAATGGGACAAAAATCATCTTGTGGGGAACGAAGAACAAGAAAATCAGCAGGGTATTTAACCTTCCCACACAAGACTTCAACATCTCTAACTATCCCCACTGGTTTAATGGTATCCCTATTAGCATGCTTAATAGTAACATCAATGTCTTCTAATTCAACGGGTGCAATTTAGTGCATAATTTCTTTATATAAATCATAGGGTATTGCACTAGCACTAGCACCCATATCACATAAGCCATGATAACAATGATCTCCTATCTTGACGGAAATAACAGGCGTGCCTACCACAGGTCTATGTATCCTAGCATCTAATCTAGCAATATTAGCAGTATCACCACAGAAATAAATAACATGCCCATCTAAATCATCATCCAAGAGATCTTTAACCATAGCAATACTAGGTTCGACTTTGATTTGCTCAGGAGGTGTATAAGTCCTAGTATTACTCTTACGAACAACAGCCGAAGTTTTAGCATGATCCTTTATCCTAACAGGAAAAGGAGGTTTCTCAACATAAGTAGTAGGAACAATAGGCTCACTATAGGTGACAGTCTTTTCTTCAACTGTAATAGGTGCAACTACTTTTACTTCAACAGGAGGATTATATTTAAACCACTTATCTTTAGGGAGATCAACGTGAGTAGCAAAAGATTCATAGAAAGAAGCTACTATCTCAGAGTCAAGTCCATACTTAGTGCTAAATCCATGAAAAGCATCGGTATCCATAAAAGATTTAACACAATCGAACTTAGGTGTCATACCTAACTCCTTACCATCGTCGGAACCCCAATCTTCAGAGTTGCGTTTAATTCTTTCCAATAAGTCCCATTTGAAATCAATAGTCTTCAGCATATAAGAACCTGCACAGGAAGTATCGAGCAGGTTGCGATCATTGAGAGAAAGCCGAGCATAAATTTTTTGAATAATCATTTCCTGGGAGAGCTCATGATTGGGGCATGAATATAACATTGATTTAAGCCTCCCCCAAGCTTGAGCGATGCTTTCTCCGTCGCGAGGCTAGAAATTATATATGTAATTACGATCATGATGAACAAGATGCATATGATAGAACTTCTGGTGAAATTCCAACTTCAATCGCTTATAATTCCAAGATCTCGTATCATCACATAGCCTATACCCTGTCAATGCATCTCCCTTCAAAGATAAAGGGAAGACCTTCCTTTTGACAACATCATCGGGAATACCTGCAAGCTTAAATAATCCACAAACTTCATCCACAAAGATAAGGTGTAAATTGGGATGCAATGTTCCATCTCCTGCAAATGGATTAGCTAGCAGTTTTGAAGGAAATATGCCCTAGAGGCAATAATAAAGTTATTATTTATTTCCTTATATCATGATAAATGTTTATTATTCATGCTAGAATTGTTGGGTAACGTAGTAATTTCAAAAATTTTCCTACGTACACGCAAGATCATGGTGATGGCATAGCAACGAGAGGGGAGAGTGTCCATCCACGTACCCTCGTAGACCGTAAGCGGAAGCGTTATGGCAACGCGGTTGATGTAGTTGTACGTCTTCACGATCCGACCGATCCAAGCACCGAACGTACGTCACCTCTGAGTTCAGCACACGTTCAGCTCGATGACGATCCCCGGGCTCCGATCCAGCAAAGCTTCGGGGATGAGTTCCGTCAACACGACGGCGTGGTGACGATGATGATGCTCTACTGGCGCAGGGCTTCGCCTAACTCCGCGACGATATGACCGAGGTGGAATATGGTGGAGGGGGGCACCGCACACAGCTAAGGAACGATCCGTAGATCAACTTGTGTGTTTGGGGTGCCCCCCCGCCCCCGTATATAAAGGAACCAGGGGGGAGGAGGCGGCCGACCTAGAGGGCGCGCCAAGGGGGGAGTCCTACTCCCACCGGGAGTAGGACTCCCTCTTTCCAAGTAGGAGTAGGAGAAGGGGGGAAAGAGGAGGAAGAGGGGAAGGAAGGGGGGGCGCCCCCCTTCCCTTGTCCTATTTGGACTAGGAGGGGGAGGGGCGCGTGGCCCCCTCCTGGCTCCTTCCCTCTTCTCCCTCTTGGCCCAAGTAGGCCCATTAACCCCCCGGGGGGTTCCGGTAACCTCCCGGTACTCCGGTAAAATGCCGATTTCACCCGGAACCATTCCGATGTCCAAACATAGGCTTCAAATATATCAATCTTTATGTCTCGACCATTCCGAGACTCCTCGTCATGTCCGTGATCACATCCGGGACTCCGAACAAACTTCGGTACATCAAAACTTATAAACTCATAATAAAACTGTCATCGAAACGTTAAGCGTGCGGACCCTACGGGTTCGAGAACTATGTAGACATGACCTAAAACCATTCTCGGTCAATAACCAATAGCGGGACCTGGATGCCCATATTGGTTCCTACATATTCTATGAAGATCTTTATCGGTCAAACCGCATAACAACATACGTTGTTCCCTTTGTCATCGGTATGTTACTTGCCCGAGATATGATCGTCGGTATCCAATACCTAGTTCAATCTTGTTACCTGCAAGTCTCTTTACTCGTTCTGTAATACGTCATCTCATAAATAACTTATTAGTTATAATGCTTGCAAGGCTTAAGTGATGAGTATTACCGAGAGGGCCCAGAGATACCTCTACGACAATCGGAGTGACAAAACCTAATCTCGAAATACGCCAACTCAACATGTACCTTCGGAGACACCTGTAGTACTCCTTTATAATCACCCAGTTACGTTGTGACATTTGGTAGTACCCAAAGTGTTCCTCCGGTAAACGGGAGTTGCATATTTCTCATAGTTACAGGAACATGTATAAGTCATGAAGAAAGCAATAGCAGAATACTAAACGATCAAGTGCTAAGATAACAGGATGGGTCAGGTCAATCACACCATTCTTCTAATGATGTGATCTCATTAATCAAATGACAACACATGTCTATGGTTAGGAAACATAACCATCTTTGATTAATGAGCTAGTCAAGTAGAGGCATACTAGTGACTATATGTTTGTCTATGTATTCACACATGTATCATGTTTCCGGTTAATACAATTCTAGCATGAATAATAAACATTTATCATGATATGAGGAAATAAATAATAACTTTATTATTGCCTCTAGGGCATATTTCCTTCAGTCTCCCACTTGCACTAGAGTCAATAATCTAGATTACATAGTAATGATTCTAACACCCATGGAGTCTTGGTGTTGATCATGTTTTGCTCGTGAGAGAGGCTTAGTCAACAGGTGTGCAACATTCAGATCCGTATGTATTTTGCAAATCTCTATGTCTCCCACTTGGACTTGGTCCCGAATGGAATTGAAGCGTCTCTTGATGTGCTTGGTCTTCTTGTGAAATCTGGATTCCTTTGCCAAAGCAATTGCACCAGTATTGTCACAGAAGATATTCATTGGTCCCGATGCACTAGGTATGACACCTAGATCGGTAATGAACTCCTTCATCCAGACTCCTTCATTTGCTGCTTCAGAAGTAGCTATGTACTCCGCTTCACATGTAGATCCCGCCACGACGCTTTGTTTAGAACTGCACCAACTTACAGCTCCACCGTTTAATAAAAACACGTATCCGGTTTGCGATTTAGAATCGTCCGGATCAGTGTCAAAGCTTGCATCAACGTAACCATTTACGATTAGCTCTTTGTCACCTCCATATACGAGAAACATATCCTTAGTCCTTTTCAGGTATTTCAGGATGTTCTTGACCGCTGTCCAGTGATCCACTCCTGGATTACTTTGGTACCTTCCTGTCAAGCTTATTGCTAAGCATTGTCAAGCTTATTTCTAAGCATACGTCAGGTCTAGTACACAACATTGCATACATGATAGAGCCTATGGCTGAAGCATAGGGAACATCTTTCATTTTCTCTCTATCTTCTGCTGTGGTCGGGCATTGAGTTTGACTCAACTTCACACCTTGTAGCACAGGCAAAAAACCTTTCTTTGCCTGATCCATTTTGAACTTTTTCAAAATTTTGTCAAGGTATGTGCTTTGTGAAAGTCCTATTAAGCGTCTTGATCTATCTCTATAGATCTTGATGCCCAATATGTAAGCAGCTTCACCGAGGTCTTTCATTGAAAAACTTTTATTCAAGTATCCCTTTATGCTATCCAGAAATTCTATATCATTTCCAATTAATAATATGTCATCTACATATAAAATCAGAAATGCTACAGAGCTCCCACTCACTTTCTTGTAAATACAGGCTTCTCCAAAAGTCTGCATAAAACCATATGCTTTGATCACACTATCAAAACGTTTATTCCAACTCTGAGATGCTTGCACCAGCCCATAAATAGATCGCTGGAGTTTGCACACTTTGTTAGCACCTTTTGGATCAACAAAACCTTCTGGTTGCATCATATACAACTCTTCTTCTAGAAATCCATTCAAGAATGCAGTTTTGACATCCATTTGCCAAATTTTATAATCATGAAATGCAGCAATAGCTAACATGATTCGGACAAACTTAAGCATCGCTACGGGTGAGAAAGTCTCATCGTAGTCAACCCCTTGAACTTGTCAAAAACCTTTTGCAAAAAGTCGAGCTTTATAGACAGTTATATTACCATCAGCGTCAGTCTTATTCTTAAAAATCCATTTATTCTCAATGGCTTGCCGATCATCGGGAAAGTCAACCAAAGTCCATACTTTGTTTTCGTACATGGATCCCATCTCAGATTTCATGGCCTCTAGCCATTTTGCGGAATCTGGGCTCATCATCGCTTCCTCATAGTTCGTAGGTTCATCATGGTCAAGTAACATGACTTCCAGAATAGGATTACCGTACCACTCTGGTGCGGATCTTACTCTGGTAGACCTACGAGGTTTAGTAGAAACTTGATCTGAAGTTTCATGATCAATATCATTAGCTTCCTCACTAGTTGGTGTAGTTGTCACAGGAACTGGTTCTTGTGATGAACTACTTTCCAACAAGGGAGTAGATACAGTTATCTCATCAAGTTCTACTTTCCTCCCACTCACTTCTTTCGAGAGAAACTCCTTCTCTAGAAAGGATCCGAATTTAGCAACGAAAATCTTGCCCTCAGATCTGTGATAGAAGGTGTACCCAATAGTCTCCTTTGGGTATCCTATGAAGACACATTTCTCCGATTTGGGTTCGAGCTTATCTGGTTGAAGTTTCTTCACATAAGCATCGCAGCCCCAAACTTTAAGAAACGACAACTTTGGTTTCTTGCCAAACCACAGTTCATAAGGTGTCGTCTCAACGGATTTCGATGGTGCCCTATTTAACGTGAATGCGGCCGTCTCTAAAGCATAACCCCAAAACGATAGCGGTAAATCAGTAAGAGACATCATAGATCGCACCATATCTAGTAAAGTACGATTACGACGTTCGGACACACCATTTCGTTGTGGTGTTCCGGGTGGCGTGAGTTGCGAAACTATTCCGCATTGTTTCAAGTGTAGTCCAAACTCGTAACTCAAATATTCTCCTCCACGATCAGATCATACAAACTTTATTTTCTTGTTACGACGATTTTCCACTTCACTCTGAAATTCTTTGAACTTTTCAAATGTTTCAGACTTGTGTTTCATTAAGTAGATATACCCATATCTGCTCAAATCATCTGTGAAGGTGAGAAAATAACGATACCCGCCGTGAGCCTCAAGATTCATTGGACCACAAACATCAGTATGTATGATCTCCAACAAATCAGTTGCTCGCTCCATAGTTCCGGAGAACGGCGTTTTAGTCATCTTGCCCATGAGGCACGGTTCGCAAGTACCAAGTGATTCATAATCAAGTGATTCCAAAAGCCCATCAGTATGGAGTTTCTTCATGCGTTTTATACCGATATGACCTAAATGGCAGTGCCACAAATAAGTTGCACCATCGTTATCAACTCTGCATCTTTTGGTTTCAACACTATGAATATGTGTATGACTACTATCGAGATTTAATAAAAATAGACCACTCTTCAAGGGTGCATGACCATAAAAGATATTACTCATATAAATAGAACAACCATTATTCTCTGATTTAAATGAATAACCGTCTCGCATCAAACAAGATCCAGATATAATGTTCATGCTCAACGCTGGCACCAAATAACTATTATTTAGGTCTAATACTAATCCCGATGGTAGATGTAGAGGTAGCGTGCCGACCGCGATCACATCGACTTTGGAACCATTTCCCACGCGCATCGTCACCTCATCCTTAGCTAATCTTCGCTTAATCCGTAGTCCCTGTTTCGAGTTGCAAATGTTAGCAACAGAACCAGTATCAAATACCCAGGTGCTACTGCGAGCATTAGTAAGGTACACATCAATAACATGTATATCACATATAACTTTGTTTACTTTGCCATCCTTCTTATCCGCCAAATACTTGGGGCAGTTCCGCTTCCAGTGTCCAGTCTGCTTGCAGTAGAAGCACTCAGTTTCAGGCTTAGGTCCAGACTTGGGTTTCTTCTCTTGAGCAGCAACTTGCTTGCCGTTCTTTTTGAAGTTCCCCTTCTTCTTCCCTTTGCCCTTTTTCTTGAAACTGGTGGTCTTGTTAACCATCAACACTTGATGCTCCTTCTTGATTTCTACCTCCACAGCTTTTAGCATTGCGAAGAGCTCGGGAATAGTTTTGTTCATCCCTTGCATATTATAGTTCATCATGAAGCTCTTGTAGCTTGGTGGCAGTGATTGGAGAATTCTGTCAATGACACTATCATCAGGAAGATTAACTCCCAGTTGAATCAAGTGATTATTATACACTGACAGAACTATTCTCTTCCATCTTGCAGCTGTAGAACTTATTGGAGACTTCATATCTCTCAATCCGGGCATTTTCTTGAAATATTAACTTCAACTCCTGGAACATCTCATATGCTCCATGACGTTCAAAACGTCGTTGAAGACCCGGTTCTAAGCCGTAAAGCATGGCACACTGAACTATAGAGTAGTCATCAGCTTTGCTCTGCCAGACGTTCTTAACGTCGTCAGTTGCATCAGCAGCAGGCCTGGCACCCAGCGGTGCTTCCAGGACGTAACTTTCCTGTGCAGCAATGAGGATAATCCTCAGGTTACGGACCCAGTCCGTGTAATTGCTACCATCATCTTTCAACTTTGCTTTCTCAAGGAACGCATTAAAATTTAACGGAACAACAACACGAGCCATCTATCTACAAACAAACATAGACAAGCAAAATACTATCAGGTACTAAGTTCATGATAAATTTAAGTTCAATTAATCATATTACTTAAGAACTCCCACTTTGACAGACATCTCTCTAGTCATCTAAGTGATCACGTGATCCAAATCAACTAAACCATGTCCGATCATCACGTGAGATGGAGTAGTTTCAATGGTGAACATCACTATGTTGATCATATCTACTATATGATTCACGTTCGACCTTTCGGTCTCCGTGTTCCGAGGCCATATCTGTATATGCTAGGCTCGTCAAGTATGACCTGAGTATTCCGCGTGTGCAACTGTTTTGCACCCGTTGTATTTGAACGTAGAGCCTATCACACCCGATCATCACGTGGTGTCTCAGCACGAAGAACTTTCGCAACGGTGCATACTCAGGGAGAACACTTCTTGATTATTAAGTGAGAGATCATCTTAAAATGCTACCATCAATCAAAGCAAGATAAGATGCATAAAGGATAAACATCACATGCAATCAATATAAGTGATATGATATGGCCATCATCATCTTGTGCTTGTGATCTCCATCTTCGAAGCACCGTCATGATCACCATCGTCACCGGCGCGACACCTTGATCTCCATCGTAGCATCCTTGTCGTTACGCCATCTATTGCTTCTACGACTATCGCTACCGCTTAGTGATAAAGTAAAGCAATTACAGGGCGTTTGCATTTCATACAATAAAGCGACAACCATATGGCTCCTACCAGTTGCCGATAACTTCGGTTACAAAACATGATCATCTCATACAATAAAATATAGCATCACGTCTTGACCATATCACATCACAACATGCCCTGCAAAAACAAGTTAGACGTCCTCTACTTTGTTGTTGCAAATTTTACGTGGCTGCTACGGGCTTAGCAAGAACCGTTCTTACCTACGCATCAAAACCACAACGATAGTTTGTCAAGTTGGTGCTGTTTTAACCTTCGCAAGGACCGGGCGTAGCCACACTTGGTTCAACTAAAGTGAGAGAGACAGACACCCGCCGGTCACCTTTAAGAAACGAGTGCTCGCAGCGGTGAAACCAGTCTCGCGTAAGCGTATGCGTAATGTCAGTCCGGGCCGCTTCATCTCACAATGCCGCTGAACCAAAGTTTGACATGCTGGTAAGCAATATGACTTATATCGCCCACAACTCACTTGTGTTCTACTCGTGCATATAACATCAACGCATAAAACCTAGGCTCTGATACCACTGTTGGGTAACGTAGTAATTTCAAAAAAATTCCTACGTACACGCAAGATCATGGTGATGGCATAGCAACAAGAGGGGAGAGTGTCCATCCACGTACCCTCGTAGACCATAAGCGGAAGCGTTATGACAACGCGGTTGATGTAGTCGTACGTCTTCACGATCCGACCGATCCAAGCACCAAACGTACGGCACCTCCGAGTTCAGCACACGTTCAGCTCGATGACGATCCCCGGGCTCCGATCCAGCAAAGCTTCGGGGATGAGTTCCGTCAGCACGACGGCGTGGTGACGATGATGATGCTCTACTGGCACAGGGCTTCGCCTAAACTCCGCGACGATATGATCGAGGTGGAATATGGTGGAGGGGGGCACCGCACACGGCTAAGGAACGATCCGTAGATCAACTTGTGTGTTTGGGGTGCCCCCCCGCCCCCGTATATAAAGGAGCCAGGGGGAGGAGGCGGCCGGCCTAGAGGGCGCGCCAAGGGGGGGAGTCCTACTCCCACCGGGAGTAGGACTCCCTCTTTCCAAGTAGGAGTAGGAGAAGGGGGGAAAGAGGAGGAAGAGTGGAAGGAAGGGGGGGGGGGCGCCGCCCCCCTTCCCTTGTCCTATTCGGACTAGGAGGGGGAGGGGCGCGCGGCCCCCTCCTGGCTCCTTCCCTCTTCTCCCTCTTGGCCCAAGTAGGCCCATTAACCCCCCGGGGGGTTCCGGTAACCTCCCGGTACTCCGGTAAAATGCCGATTTCACCCGGAACCATTCCGATGTCCAAACATAGGCTTCCAATATATCAATCTTTATGTCTCGACCATTCCGAGACTCCTCGTCATTTCCGTGATCACATCCGGGACTCCGAACAAACTTCGGTACATCAAAACTTATAAACTCATAATAAAACTGTCATCGAAACGTTAAGCGTGCGGACCCTACGGGTTCGAGAACTATGTAGACATGACCTAAAACCATTCTCGGTCAATAACCAATAGCGGGACCTGGATGCCCATATTGGTTCCTACATATTCTACGAAGACCTTTATCGGTCAAACTGCATAACAACATACGCTGTTCCCTTTATCGTCGGTATGTTACTTGCCCGAGATTTGATCGTCGGTATCCAATACCTAGTTCAATCTCGTTACCTGCAAGTCTCTTTACTCGTTCTGTAATACGTCATCTCATAACTAACTTATTAGTTATAATGCTTGCAAGGCTTAAGTGATGAGTATTACCGAGAGGGCCCAGAGATACCTCTCTGACAATCGGAGTGACAAAACCTAATCTCGAAATACGCCAACTCAACATGTACCTTCGGAGACACCTGTAGTACTCCTTTATAATCACCCAATTACGTTGTGACGTTTGGTAGTACCCAAAGTGTTCCTCCGGTAAACGGGAGTTGCATATTTCTCATAGTTACAGGAACATGTATAAGTCATGAAGAAAGCAATAGCAGAATACTAAACGATCAAGTGCTAAGCTAACGGGATGGGTCATGTCAATCACACCATTCTTCTAATGATGTGATCTCATTAATCAAATGACAACACATGTCTATGGTTAGGAAACATAACCATCTTTGATTAATGAGCTAGTCAAGTAGAGGCACGCTTAACGTTTCGATGACAGTTTTATTATGAGTTTATAAGTTTTGATGTACCGAAGTTTGTTCGGAGTCCCAGATGTGATCACAGACATGACGAGGAGTCTCGGAATGGTCGAGACATAAAGATTGATATATTGGAAGCCTATGTTTGGACATCGGAATGGTTCCGGGTGAAATCGGCATTTTACCGGAGTACCGGGAGGTTACCGGAACCCCCTGGGGGGTTGATGGGCCTACATGGGCCACGAGGGAGAAGAGGGAAGGAGCCAGGAGGGGGCCGCGCACCCCTCCCCCTCCTAGTCCGAATAGGACAAGGGAAGGGGGGCGGCGCCCCCCCTTTCCTTCCCATCTTCCTCCTCTTTCCCCCCTTCTCCTACTCCTACTTGGAAAGAGGGAGTCCTACTCCCGGTGGGAGTAGGACTCCCCCCCTTGGAGCGCCCTCTAGGCAAGCCGCCTCCTCCCCCCTGGCTCCTTTATATACGGGGGCGGGGGGCACCCCAAAGACACACAAGTTGATCTATGGATCGTTCCTTAGCCATGTGCGGTGCCCCCTTCCACCATATTCCACCTCAGTCATATTGTCGCGGAGTTTAGGCGAAGCCCTGCGCTAGTAGAACATCATCATCGTCACCACGCCGTTGTGCTGACGGAACTCATCTCCGGAGCCTTTGCTGGATCGGAGGGCCGGAGATCATCATCGAGCGGAACGTGTGCTGAACTCGGAGGCCCCGTACGTTCGGTGCTTGGATCGGTCGGATCGTGAAGACGTACGACTACATCAACCGCGTTGTGCTAACGCTTCCGCTTACGGTCTACGAGGGTACATGGACGAACACTCTCCCCTCTCGTTGCTATATCATCACCATGATCTTGCGTGTGCGTAGGAATTTTTTTGAAATTACTACGTTCCCCAACAGTGGCATCCGAGCCTAGGTTTTATGCGTTGATGTTATATGCACGAGTAGAACACAAGTGAGTTGTGGGCGATACAAGTCATACTGCTTACCAGCATGTCATACTTTGGTTCGGCGGTATTGTGAGATGAAGCGGCCCGGACCGACATTACGCGTACGCTTACGCGAGACTGGTTTCACCGTTACGAGCACTCGTGCTTAAAGGTGACTGGCGGGTGTCTGTCTCTCTCACTTTAGCTGAATCGAGTGTGGCTACGCCCGGTCCTTGCGAAGGTTAAAGCAGCATCAACTTGACGAACTATTGTTGTGGTTTTTGATGCGTAGGTAAGAATGGTTCTTGCTAAGCCCGTAGCAGCCACGTAAAATTTGCAGCAACAAAGTAGATGACGTCTAACTTGTTTTTGCAGGGCATGTTGTGATGTGATATGGTCAAGACGTGATGCTATATTTTATTGTATGAGATGATCATGTTTTGTAACCGAAGTTATCGGCAACTGGCAGGAGCCATATGGTTGTCGCTTTATTGTATGAAATGCAAATGCCCTATAATTGCTTTACTTTATCACTAAGCGGTAGCGATAGTCGTAGAAGCAATAGATGGCGTAACGACAACAATGCTACGATGGAGATCAAGGTGTCGCACCGGTGACGATGGTGATCATGACGGTGCTTCGAAGATGGAGATCACAAGCACAAGATAATGATGGCCATATCATATCACTTATATTGATTGCATGTGATGTTTATCCTTTATGCATCTTATCTTGCTTTGATTGACGGTAGCATTTTAAGATGATCTCTCACTAATTATCAAGAAGTGTTCTCCCTGAGTATGCACCGTTGCGAAAGTTCTTCGTGCTGAGACACCACGTGATGATCGGGTGTGATAGGCTCTACGTTCAAATACAACGGGTGCAAAACAGTTGCACACGCGGAATGCTCAGGTTATACTTGACGAGCCTAGCATATACAGATATGGCCTCGGAAAACGGAGACCGAAAGGTCGAGCATGAATCATATAGTAGATATGATCAACATAGCGATGTTCACCATTGAAACTACTCCATCTCACGTAATGATCGGACATGGTTTGGTTGATTTGGATCACGTGATCACTTAGATGACTAGAGAGATGTCTGTCTAAGTGGGAGTTCTTAAGTATTATGATTAATTGAACTTAAATTTATCATGAACTTAGTACCTGATAGTATCTTGCTTGTCTATGTTTGTTTGTAGATAGATGGCTCGTGCTGTTGTTCCGTTAAATTTTAATGCGTTCCTTGAGAAAGCAAAGTTGAAAGATGATGGTAGCAATTACACGGACTGGGTCCGTAACCTGAGGATTATCCTCATTGCTGCACGGAAAAGTTACGTCCTGGAAGCACCGCTGGGTGCCAGGCCTGCTGCTGATGCAACTGACGACGTTAAGAATGTCTGGCAGAGCAAAGCTGATGACTACTCTATAGTTCAGTGTGCCATGCTTTACGGCTTAGAACCGGGCCTTCAACGACGTTTTGAACGTCATGGAGCATATGAGATGTTCCAGGAGTTGAAGTTAATATTTCAAGCAAATGCCCGAATTGAGAGATATAAAGTCTCCAATAAGTTCTATAGCTGCAAGATGGAGGAGAATAGTTCTGTCAGTGAACACATACTCAAAATGTCTGGGTATAATAATCACCTGAGGAAATGATAAGCGGTTTTCAGTGAGGTTTTCTCTGCAAGCACTAAAATTGTAGGTGGTAGATAGTTTTGTGATAAGATAAATTGTAATGAGTAACAAGTAAATAAAGTAAATAAAGTGTAGCAAGGTGGCCCAATCCTTTATGTAGCAAAGGGTAAGCCTGGACAATTTCTTATAATGAGAAAGGCGCTCCCGAGGACACATAGGAATTATCGTCAAGCTAGTTTTCATCACGCTCATATGATTCGCGTTCGGTACTTTGATAATTTGATATGTGGGTGGACTGGTGCTTGGGTACTGCCCTTACTTGGACAAGCATCCCACTTATGATTAACCCCTATTGCAAGCGTCCACAACTACAAAATAAGTATTAAGGTAAACCTAACCACAACATTAAATGTATGGATCCGAATCAGCCCCTAACGAAGCAACACATAAACTAGGGTTTAAGCTTCTGTCACTCTAGCAACCCATCATCTACTTATTACTTCCCTATGCCTTCCTCTAGGACCAAATAATGGTGAAGTCTCATGTATTCGACGTTCACATAACACCACTAGAGGAAAATACAACATACATCTCATCAAAATATCGAACGAATACCAAATTCACATGACTACTAATAGCAAGACTTCACCCATATCCTCAGGAACAAACATAACCACTCACAAAGCATATTCATGTTCATAATCAGAGGAGTAATAATATGCATTAAGGATCTGAACATATGATCTTCCACCAAGTAAACCAATTAGCATCAACTACAAGGAATAATCAACACTACTAGCAACCCACAGGTACCAATTTGTTGTTTTGATACAAGATTGGATACAAGAGATGAACTAGGGTTTTGAGAGGAGATGGTGCTGGTGAAGATGTTGATGGAGATTGACCCCCTCCCAATGAGAGGATCGTTGGTGATGACGTTGGTGATGATTTCCCCCTCCCGGAAGGAAGTGTCCCTGGCAGAACAGCTCCGTCGGAGCCCTAGATTGGTTCCGCCAAGGTTCTGCCTCGTGGCGGTGGAGTTTCGTCCTGTAAGCTTGCCCACAATTTTTTCCAGGGTAAAATCCTTCATATAGCAGAAGATGGACACCGGGGGCCCACCAGGGGGCCCAGGAGATAGGGGGGCATGCCCCACCCTCCTGGCCAGGGTGTGGGCCCCCTGATGTATTTCTTCCGCTCAATAATTCTTATTAATTCCAAAAACATGTTTCGTGGAGTTTCAGGATTTTTGGAGTAGTGCAGAATAGGTTTCCAATGTTTGCTCCTTTTCCAGCCAGAATTCCCTCTTCATGGTAAACCTTGTAAAATAAGAGAGAATAGCCATAAGTATTGAGATATAATGTGTAATAACAACCCATAATGCTATAAATATTGATATAAAAGCATGATGCAAAATGAAAGTATTAGCGAGCAACAGATTTATAGTAAATCATACATAATGATGTATGTGGTCCGATGAATATTGAGGCTTGCAGCGGGTATCGTTATTTTCTCACCTTCACAGATGATTTGAGTAGATACGGGTATATCTACTTAATGAAACATAAGTCTGAAACATTTGAAAAGTTCAAAGAATTTCAGAGTGAAGTGGAAAATCATCGTAACAAGAAAATAAATTTCCTACGTTCTGATCATGGAGGAGAATATTTGAGTTATGAGTTTGGTCTACATTTGAAACAATGCGGAATAGTTTCGCAACTCACGCCACCCGGAACACCACAATGTAATGGGATGTCCGAACGTCGTAATCGTACTTTGCTAGATATTGTGCGATCTATGATGTCTCTTACTGATTTACCGCTATCATTTTGGGGTTATGCTTTAGAGACGGCTACATTCACGTTAAATAGGGCACCATCAAAATCCGTTGAGATGACGCCTTATGAACTATGGTTTGGCAAGAAACCAAAGTTGTAGTTTCTTAAAGTTTGGGGCAGCGATGCTTATGTGAAAAAGCTTCAACCTGATAAGCTCGAACCCAAATTGGAGAAATGTGTCTTCATAGGATACCCAAAGGAAACTATTGGGTCACAGGTCCGAAGGCAAGACATTCG
>NC_041381.1:689400610-689406920 GCF_002162155.2 Triticum dicoccoides | reverse complement strand
TTTCTAGAGAAGCAGTTTCTCTTGAAAGAAGTGAGTGGGAGGAAAGTAGAACTTGATGAGGTAACTGTACCTGCTCCCTTGTTGGAAAGTAGTTCATCACAGAAACCGGTTTCTGTGAGGCCTACACCAATTAGTGAGGAAGCTAATGATATTGATCATGAAACTTCAGATCAAGTTACTATCGAACCTCGTAGGTCAACCAGAGTAAGATCCGCACCAGAGTGGTACGTTAATCCTATTCTGGAGGTCATGTTACTTGACCATGGCGAACCTACGAACTATGAGGAAGCGATGATGAGCCCAGATTCTGCAAAATGGCTTGAGGCCATGAAATCTGAGATGGGATCCATGTATGAGAACAAAGTGTGGACTTTGGTTGACTTGCCCGATGATCGACAAGCCATCAAGAATAATTGGATCTTCAAGAAGAAGACTGACGTTGATGGTAATGCTACTGTCTTCAAAGCTCGACTTGTTGTGAAAGGTTTTCGACAAGTTCAAGGGGTTGACTACGATGAGACTTTCTCGCCCATAGTGATGCTTAAGTCTGTCCGAATCATGTTAGCAATTGCCGCATTTTATGATTATGAAATTTGGCAAATGGATGTCAAAACTGCATTCCTGAATGGATTTCTAGAAGAAGAGTTGTATATGATGCAACCGGAAGGTTTTGTCGATCCAAAAGATGCTAACAAAGTGTGCAAGCTCCAGCGATCCATTTATGGACTGGTGCAAGCCTCTCCGAGTTGGAATAAACTCTTTGATAGTGTGATGAAAGCATATGGTTTTATACAGACTTTTGGAGAAGCCTGTATTTAAAAGAAAGTGAGTGGGAGCTCTGTAGCATTTCTGATATTATATGTGGACGATATATTGTTGATTGGAAATGATATAGAATTTCTGGATAGCATAAAAGGATACTTGAATAAAAGTTTTTCAATGAAAGACCTCGGTGAAGCTGCTTATATATTGGGCATCAAGATCTATAGAGATAGATCAAGACGCTTACTTGGACTTTCAGAAAGCACATACCTTGATAAAGTTTTGAAAAAGTTCAAAATGGATCAAGCAAAGAAAGGGTTCTTGCCTGTATTACAAGGTGTGAAGTTGAGTCAGACTCAATGCCCGACCACTTCAGAAGATAGAGAGAAAATGAAAGATGTTCCCTATGCTTCAACCATAGGCTCTATCATGTGTGCAATGCTGTGTACCTGACCTGATGTGTGCCTTGCTATTAGTTTAGCAGGGAGGTACAAAAGTAATCCAGGAGTGGATCACTAGACAGCGGTCAAGAACATCCTGAAGTACCTGAAAAGGACTAAGGATATGTTTCTCGTTTATGGAGGTGACAAGAGCTAGTCGTAAATGGTTACGTCGATGCAAGCTTTGAAACTGATCCAGACGATTCCAAATCGCAAACCGGATACGTGTTTATATTGAACGATGGAGCTGTTAGTTGGTGCGGTTCTAAACAAAGTGTCGTGGTGGGATCTACGTGTGAAGCGGAGTACATAGCTGCTTCGGAAAAAGCAAATGAAGGAGTCTGGATGAAGGAGTTCATATCCGATCTAGGTGTCATACCTAGTGCATCGGGTCCAATGAAAATCTTTTGTGACAATACTGGTGCAATTGCCTTGGCAAAGGAATCCAGATTTCACAAGAGAACCAAGCACATCAAGAGATGCTTCAACTCCATCTAGGACCAAGTCCAGGTGGGAGACATAGAGATTTGCAAGATACATACAGATCTGAATGTTGCATACCCGTTGACTAAGCCTCTTCCACGAGCAAAACATGATCAGCACCAAGACTCCATGGGTGTTAGAATCATTACTGTGTAATATAGATTATTGACTCTAGTGCAAGTGGGAGACTGAGGAAATATGCCCTAGAGGCAATAATAAAGTTATTATTTATTTCATCATATCATATGATTAAATGTTTATTATTCATGCTAGAATTGTATTAACCGGAAACATAATACATGTGTGAATACATAGACAAACATAGTGTCACTAGTATGCCTCTACTTGACTATCTCATTGATCAAAGATGGTTGAGTTTCCTAGCCATAGACATGAGTTGTCATTTGATCAACGGGATCACATCATTAGGAGGATGATGTGATTGACTTGACCCATTCCATTAGCTTAGCACTTGATCGTTTAGTATGTTGCTATTGCTTTCTTCATGACTTATACATGTTCCTATGACTATGAGATTATGCAACTCCCGTTTACCGGAGGAACACCTTGTGTGCTACCAAACGTCACAACGTAACTGGGTGATTATAAAGGTGCTCTACAAGTGTCTCTGAAGGTACTTGTTGAGTTGGCATATTTCGAGATTAGGATTTGTCACTCTGATTGTCGGAGAGGTATCTCTGGGCCCTCTCGGTGATGCACATCACTATAAGCCTTGCAAGCAATGTGACTAATGAGTTAGTTGTGGGATGATGCATTACATAACAAGTAAAGAGACTTGCCAGTAATGATATTGAACTAGGTATTGAGATACCGATGATCGAATCTCGGGCAAGTAACAAACTGATGACAAAGGGAACAACGTATGTTGTTATGCGGTTTGACCGATAAAGATCTTCGTAGAATATGTGGGAACCAATATGAGCATCCAGGTTCCGCTATTGGTTATTGACCGGAAATGTGCCTTGGTCATGTCTACATAGTTCTCGAACCTGTAGGGTCCGCACGCTTAAAGTTTGGTGAAGATCAGTATTATGAGTTTTTGTGTTTTGATGTACCAAAGGTAGTTCGCAGTCCCGGATATGATCACGGACATGAATAGGAGTCTCGAAATGGTCGAGACGTAAATATCGATATATTGGATGACTATGTTCGGACACTGGAAGTGTTTCGGGAGGTTTCAGATATTAACTGGAGTATCGGGGGGTTACCGGAACCCGCCGGGGAGTATATTGGGCCTAATGGGCCTTAGGGGGAGAAGAGGAGGGGCGGCCAGGGCAGCCGCGCCCCCCCTCTAGTCCGAATTGGACAAGGAGGGGGGGGGGGGCGCCCCCCTTTTTCCTTCTCCTCCTCTCTCCCTTCCTTCCCTTCTCTTACCCCAACAAGGAAAGGAGGAGTCCTACTCCCGGTGGGAGTAGGACCCCCCCTATGGCGCACCCAAGAGAGGGCCGACCCTCCCCCTCCTCTACTCCTTTATATACGGGGGAAGGGGCACCCCATGGACACACAACTTGATCTGTTGATCTCTCCCAGCCGTGTGCGGTGCCCCCTCCACCATATTCCACCTCGGTAATATCGTAGCGGTGCTTAGGCGAAGCATTGTGTCGATAACATCATCAACACCATCATCACGCTGTAGTGCTGACGGAACTCTCCTGCAAAGCTCTGCTGGATCTGAGTTCGTGGGACGTCATCGAGCTGAACATGTGCTGAACTCGGAGGTACCGTGCGTTCGGTACTTGGATCTGTCGGATCGTGAAAATGTACGACTACATCAACCGCGTTGTGCTAACACTTCCGCTTTCGGTCTACAAGGGTACGTGGACACACTCTCCCCACTCGTTGCTATGCATCACCATGATCTTGCGTGTGCGTAGGAATTTTTTTGAAATTACTATGTTCCCCAACATGAACATGCGGATGTCAAGGCGTGTGGCTGGCCCAGGGTGTGATGAAAGGATCTTGGAGACTGCGGCCATGCGTTTGCAATCCCCATCACAGAGGCAGCTGTCGATGGTGAGGTTGTGGGGGACGCGGGGCCAGAGGGGGCGCCACCACTGGGAGAGCAGGGTGGTCCGCATGGCAGATTTGGTGGGGAGGAGGCCGATGATGACGAGCAGCATGTCATCGGGGAGGTTGCTGGTCAAGTCCAGGCTCACCGGATGCATCTTTGGCTTGAGCCGCCTCCGCTTTTTGGCTGCATCGCCGTCCATCTCAGCCGGGGGCGACGCTGGTGTACACGTGTGCTGGTGTGTATTGTGTGCTGGGTCTGTGCAAGTGCGTCCTTCTGTGCATGCATCTGAGAAGTGGTGAAGTGTGCGCGAGTGCGTCCTTCACGCGGAAGAAGTGTGCCCTCAATTTACTAGCGTGCGGGGTACTACCCTGAGTGGTTTCAACTTTGTTTACTTCACCGCATGTCAGATGGGCCTCTAGTTTACTTATTTTCACCCACTGCCACATGGGAGAGCACACGAAGATAGCGAACACGAGCGGACAAGGCAGCATGTGGACTGGTTGACCCGTCAACTAAACAATATACGGAGCTATACGCTGAGACAGTGACTGTATAATCACTCGATATAGAGAGTTCGAGTGAGAGGGGAGGCCCATGAGAGATAGTAGGCAGAGAGAAAGAGCTACTCCCTCCGTTCGATAATTTAGTGCCTATTTTTTTAAAACCAAACTTTTAAAACTTTGACCAAGTCTATAAAGAAAGTACTTATATCTACAATACCGAAGATAAATGATAGTATGAAGTAAGTACACGTTGTGATGAATCGGATGATCGTTCCAGATGTAAATGTTTTTCTCCACATATATGTTGGGGAACGTGGTAATTTCAAATTTTTTCCTACGATCACGCAAGATATATCTAGGTGATGCATAGCAACGAGGGGGAGAGTGTGTCCACGTGCCCCGTAGACTAAAAGCGGAAGTGTTATGACAACACGGTTGATGTAGTCGTATGTCTTCACGATCCAACCGATCCAAGTACCGAACGTACGGCACCTCCATGTTCAGCACACGTTCAGCTCGATGACGTCCCTCGTATTCTTGATCTAGTTGAGGCCGAGGGTGAGTTCCGTCAGCACGACGGCTTGGTGACGGTGATGATGATGCTACCGGTGCAAGGCTTTGCCTAAGCCCCGCAACGGTATGATCTAGGTGTGTAACTGTGGAGGGGGGCACCGCACACGGCTAAAAGATCAACTTGTGTGTTCTAAGGAGCCCACCTGCCCCCGTATATAAAGGAGGGAGGGAGACCGGCCAGCCCTCCTTGGTGCGCCCCAAAAGGGGGAATCCTACTAGGACTCCATGTCCTAGTAGGGTTCCACCAAGAAAGAGAGAGGGGGAAGGAAGGAGAGGGAGAGAGGGAGAAGGAAAGGGGGGGGGGCACCGCCCCCCTTCCCTTATCCTATTCGGACTCAAGGGGGGCGGCGTGACCAGCCCTCCTGTATCCCTCCTCTCTCTCCACTAAGGCCCATCGAGGGCCATTAGTTCCCCGGGGGGGGGGGAGGGGAGTTCCGGTAACCCTGCCGCACTCCAGTTTTATCCGAAACTTTTCCAGAACACTTCCGGTGTCCGAATATAGTCGTCCAATATATCAATCTTCATGTCTTGACCATTTCGAGACTCCTCGTCACGTCCGTGATCTCATCCGGGACTCCAAACAAACTTAGGTCATCAAAAAAACATAACTCATAATACATATCGTCATCGGATGTTAAGCGTGCGGACCCTACGGGTTCGAGAACTATTTAGACATGACCGAGGCACATCTCTGGTCAATAACCAATAGCGGAACCTGGATCTCATATTGGCTCCTACATATTCCACGAAGATCTTTATCGGTCAACCCACATAACAACATACATTGTTCACTTTGTCATCGGTATGTTACTTGCCCGAGATTCGATTGTCGATATCTCAATACCTAGTTCAATCTTGTTACCGGCAAGTCTCTTTACTCGTTTTGTAATACTTCATCTCGTAACTAACTCATTAGTCACAATGATTGCAAGGCTTATAGTGATGAGTATTACAGAGAGGGCCCAGAGATACCTCTCCGAAACACGGAGTGACAAATCCTGATCTCGATCTATGCCAACCCAACAAACACCTTCGGAGACACATGTAGAGCACCTTTATAATCACCCATTTACGTTGTGTCATTTGGTAGCACACAAAGTGTTCTCCGGTATTCGGGAGTTGCATAATCTCATAGTCTGAGGAACATGTATAAGTCATGAAGAGAGCAGTAGCAATGAAACTGTAACGATCATAATGCTAAGCTAACGGATGGGTCATGTCCATCACATCATTTTCCTAATGATGTGATCCCGTTGATCAAATGACAAAACATGTCTATGGTTAGGAAACATAACCATCTTTGATTAACGAGCTAGTCAAGTAGAGGCATACTAGGGACTATAAGTTTTGTCTATGTATTCACACATGTACTAAGTTTTTGGTTAATACAATTCTAGCATGAATAATAAAAATTTATCATGAATTAAGGAAATAAATAATAACTTTATTATTGCCTCTAGGGCATATTTCCTTCAGTCTCCCACTTGCACTAGAGTCAATAATCTAGTTCACATCAC